>NW_016805059.1:6202966-6226718 GCF_001698545.2 Rhinopithecus bieti | reverse complement strand
TTTTGCGTTGTATCAGTTAGGGGCCTAGCAGGATACAAGTTTCCCTTTAATCTACTGAGGCTAGATTAGACGACCAAAAGGGATGCTGAAATAAAACTGGAGTAGGCACACTATGAAGCTGTTCCCACCCTAATCCTGAAGAGTCAAGGGGAGGGGGAAGTTACTGGAACAGGAAGGAAGTAGGTAGGGAGGATAAGTGGAGGAGGATGCCACCTGGCCAAATTGATGGCCTTGAGTAGAGAAGCCCAGGAATGAAACCCTGGGGTCTCAGATGGGGGCTGTGAGGTATGGGAAGGGGGCTTCACAGACCCTCACCCTCAGCTCTAGATTTACCCTTCTCCTCCTCCACCCCATTATTCTCCTCTCCTCCTATTTCTTCACTCTCTTCTCCTGCTCCTCCTGCTCCTCCTCTTCCTCTTCTGACTTTGAGGCCTCCTTCTCTCATCCTGGCGCCCCAACTTGTCCTGGCTTCTCATTTTTGCCCCAGTCCTGCCCTGACCTTCTCTGACTGGAATAATAATTCCCCAAGGTAGCCCCATGAAGAACCTTATACGACCATCCTGCCATCCCGCTGCTCAGGGTGCACTTCCCACTGGACACACCCAGAAGGAGTTCAGAGGGCAGGGAGCCTGAATGGTGCAGGATGAATCTGGAAGGCAAAAGGAGAATGTCCATCATGCACATCATCCAATATGCTTTAAGTACACCTTACAAAAGGGACCGCCTAGTATTCCTTTATAGAAAAGTACCATAAATTATTTAACCCAGTCCTTGTGGAGTGTTTCTCATCTTTTTTACCATTATAACTAGTGCTGCAATAAATATTCTTATACATACATTTTTGGCTGCGTCTCTGATTATTTTCTCAGGATAAATTCTTAGGGGTGGCACTACTGGGTCAGGGGAATCTACATTTTTTAAGGCTTTTCTTATATATATCACGAAATAGTTCCCCGGAATGTTATTATACCAATTTAAATGCCTGCAAGCAATACATATAGAGTCACCAATCATGTTCACCCAGAGAACTGGTGATGGCTGCCTGCAGTAAATGAGAAGATGCTAGGGGAAGAAGCAGCCTGTCCTGGAGACTGTGGTGTGAAAGGTCACACCTCGGAGCCATGAAAACTGACCTGTTTTAAGACTGAAAGAAGCTTCACAGTCAGTTCACTCCAAGGTCAGCGGGAGTGTCTGACAAAGGGAAGTGAGGTGATGGCTGCTGGGTGGGAGTTTTGTTTCATTTGACCTCACTTACCTAAGGCCAAATGTAACGTAAACAACAGTGGATGATCATATAAGGTTCTTCATGGGGCTACTTTGGGGAATTATTCCATCCAGAGAAGGTCAGGGCAGGACTTGGGGACAAATGAGAAGCCAGGACAAGTTGGGTCACCAGGATGAGAGAAGGAGGCCTCGAAGTCAGAAGAGGAAGAGGAGGAGGATGAGGAGGAGGATGAGGAGGAGGAGGAGGAGGAGGAGAAGGGGAGGAGAGTGGGGAAGTAGGAGGAGAAGAGAATGATGGGGGGATGAGGAGGAGGGTCAATGCAGAGCTGAGGTTGGAGGCCCGTGGAGCCCCTTTCCCATAAACACAGCCCCCATCTGAGA
Source organism: Rhinopithecus bieti (assembly GCF_001698545.2). Lineage (NCBI taxonomy): Eukaryota > Metazoa > Chordata > Mammalia > Primates > Cercopithecidae > Rhinopithecus > Rhinopithecus bieti. Next base: position 6,225,113 of record NW_016805059.1, on the reverse strand, counting down.
CCCTAGTCCCCAACTTCCACAGGCAGAGACGAGGGGAGGGGACAGTGGGGTAGGGGACAGGGATTCCCCATTGAGCAAGCTCCATACTGGATTCTAATGGATTCTATTTCCTCTCCTTCAGGGGAATAAACAAGTGCCCAAGGGGCCAGAGACCACCCTTGACTTTGCTTGTGAATCAAGAAAAGGGGTTGGAAGTTCTAGGGTCCCAGCAGATAAGCTAAGGCATAACAGTATTGTGAATGAGACTGCCTGTATTTGTTCCTTAGCAGATAAATAACATGAATATTTGATCACTGCTTTATAAATTCAATACAAAGAAATAACAGGCCAAGCCCAAATGGGCATAGATATATATAGATTTACAGTTTATTGCTGATTGGCAAGAACAGTAATAATAATAGCCAACATCTAGAACATAAAGGCCTGTGCCCTTGGTGCTAAGACCTTTACAAACATGAAATAATATAACCCCTCCTGACAACTACATGAGGATCATATTGAGTTTCAGGGGACAACTAAGGTAACCTATCCTGTCTCACCCAGGTCCCATATCTGAAACCTGCTCCTGACGAGATCCTTCCCACCCTATGCCCCACTGTAGGCAAATTGGGAAGGCCTGCAAATGTGTGAAGAACTGTACCCTGCGTGCCAGGCAGATGTTCACTCTTGAACAGATATTTATATGACAGAAAGTGTCCTAGGCCTGGTGGATGTGAAGAAAACAGGCAGAGTCCCTGCTCCCAGGAAGCAGTGCCAGCAGGAAAGACACAGAGGTGACACTTTTTTTTTTTTTTTTTGCCTCGGCATCTTTTCTCTTGGGGCTCCCTTTGCCTGGAAGGCTCTTCTGAGTACCCGACTTGGCTGCTCCTTCACTCCATTCAGGCCTCTGCTCACCACCCCCTCCTCCAAACAGTCTTCCCTCACCACCCCATCTAAAATACTGCCCACTCGCTCTCTACTCCTTCATTGTACTTTACTTTTCTCTTGTCACCAACTGACATATGTGTGCGCGTGTGAGGGTGTGTATTTAGGTATAGACATTTATTTATTCTCTGTCTTTCTCACTGGAGGATTGACATTCCGAGTCGCTTGCAGGAGGGTGACTTTCATACAGTGTTTGTGTCTTGGGTCCAGTTGAACCTGTTGCTCAGGCCTTGATAGCACATCCCTTTGCTGTTCTACATTGTCAAGGTTCTTGGCAGCAAGCAACGGAAACCCAGTCTGACTAACTTGGTGAAAGGAAAACTCACTGCAAGGCAGAAAGACTGGAAGGCCAGGCCAGGCCCAGGAAATACACAGAAAGCAAGGGAGGCCAGGGAGCTGGAGCCAGAGCCCAGTTCGCTACAGGAGAAAGTAATTAGAACACTGGAGTGAGATGTCACCATGCTGGACACTCGATGCTGCACCTCTAGACTTTCAATAACTGCCAATAATTTATAAACCACATCTGCCTCTTTCTGCCTCTCCTGCAAGATTCAGGGTCCCATGTGGTTGACTAATCCTGAGTCGCATTCTCACCTCCTGCTTCCCCCACCCCAGCTTTGGTGTCCACAGCAGAAGGTGGTACATTGGGACACTCTGAGATAATACGCAGTGGAGAACTCCTCCTGATTGAAAGAGGGATTGGATGCTGAAAGGCCAAAACTCTCCATAAATAACTACAGGATCTGTCAGTAGGAAGTGGCCTCATTCCCAAAAGAGTGATGGAGACTCAGTAACCTTTCTTGGTAACAGGTAACTCATCCACAGGCCCCAAACCTGGACTGTGAAAGTTCCTCTTTCTGGCTGGAGCTGGTCAAAGCCATGCACAGGCAGAACTCGCCAGCATCTTGAAGGCTCAACTGTCAGGTGATGGAGAACAGCTGAGGTGGTGGGTCGTCAGGGTCACCTGTGAGAAGTGAGGGAGCGGAGGGAGTTTCCATGGGAGGCAGTTGAGTCCCTGCTGTTCCTAAACCAGGATAACCAACTGACTTTCTAGGGCACTGACACATCACTTACGGGGTTCGTTTTCTCTTTGGCAGGCTCTCCTGAGGAAAGAGCAATTAACCTCAAGTCTGTCTTCAAAAGGTTAGACTCTTTTTTTTTCTGAGAAACAGAAAAGAGACCCTGGAAGCTGACATGCCTCTTTGTTTATCCTTCGTGCAAGTCCTACCAAGATCCTGGAAAAGCAATGATTCCTCCACAGTCACCCCTTTATGGTGGCCCCTAAAACCAGATGCGGAACAGTCTAGAAAACTCCAAATCAGTGCTCATTCCTTGGGGCAACCTGCTCTGGACCTCGTTGAAGGAGAGGTCTGGTTTGTGACATTAACAAGTACCTGCTGACAACAAATACAACCACTTCCTCACCTGCTACCATGAGGAAACCAACGTACCAGGGTTGCTGGCTTGGAAGGAATCTTACAAACACCACGAGAGATGGTGGCTTTTGGCCCCTCACAGCCTCCGTAGTCTCCTGGATTTCCCTGGCAGGAGGCCCTCAAACTATGCACAAATGAGGGGCCTCCGTCCTATTTTTAAAAGCTCTTCAGGAAATACACTTGCTGCCTACACTTCCTCATCACCCACTCATTCTTCGGGGCTTCTAATCCGGCTTCCGCCCCACCTCGCTCCTGATGGAGCCCCAGGAAGGACTCCAAGGACCTCCTCCTCAGCCACAAATCCGGCAGCCTTGCCCCAGTCCTCATCCTCAGCTGGTTCAGCATTCCACAGGAAATCTCTCCCCTCTGGGTTTCCGTGGCAGGAAACTCCCCTTGTTTTCTTTTTTTAATGTGTGCGCCTCCCCAAGGATCTGAGCTTAGCATCCCTCCCTCTGTGCTGCCTCCTTCATTATCTCACCTACCCTGGGCCTCACCTGACACTTCCGTGCAGATGGTCCTCACTTACAGCCTCTCTTGTTAGTACCAGCTCTGAGCTCCAACCCCTGTCGGGCATCAGGTCTCGGGTGTCTCTTCTGAATGTCTAAATATCCCAAACGGAACGGGTCATTTTCTGCTCCAGTTCTGTCCTCCCTTCATATCCTCCTCTCCTAAGAGCCCGCCACCCTCCAGTGTTCAGTCTCCAAATCTTAGCGTCATCTCTGGCTTACCCAGTGGCCTTACCTCCCAGATCCAACCAATTGCAAGTTCTCTCTTCTCCATATCTCTCCTATATCACCATGTTTCTATTCCCATCAAGTGCTTATATTCTACTCTTTTTCAGACCATTGCTGTAACCTCCTAACTGATCCACCTCTACTCTCTCCTCCTTCCACACCCCTTTCCCTACAATCTATTTTCTGTACTTCTTTGAGGACACTCTTCAAGTTCCATCAGGAAAGCACTATTTTGTCTCTCCCTGCTCTAAGACCTACAATGGCTCCCACTGCTGATAATAAGTCCTAAGCCTGGTTTTACACTCATCATAGTTCAAGGCTCTCCCAGTCCACTTTCCATCACTTTCCCTCTAGGTACACATTTCTGCAGTTTACCTCAAATTCCCACTCATCTCGAAACACTCTGTCTTCCCAATTCCAGGCTTTTGCTCAAGCTGGACCTTTCTCAGGTAATGCCTTTTTTTTTTTTTTTTTTTTTTTTTTTTTTACATCTACCAAAATCTTACCTTTCCCTTTAGGGTAATCTAAAATGCCACTTCTTCTAGGATGCCTCCCAGGGTTTCCCCAGCCAGGAGTGCTTTTCCTTCCCTGTGCTCCCTGGCTTTACTCAGTTTATCCCTGCACACTCATCACACTCAATCTCATGTCATAGTATTTGAGTATGTGCCTCATTGCCCTGCCCTGGGTCAGAGATGTTGTCCTGCTAAAGGAGTCATTTGCTCACAGTTGATACTTGTTGACTTAAGTCATCAGGCTAGATAACCATACACTTGTTTACCTTCCACTGTTTGAAAAAAACACATCCAAAATATATAATCACAGGGACTAAATCAAAGTAAAGAATATGGAAATACGTTCTGTCCACATCTATGGGTAAAGATCAGAATGTAGATCAAAACCCAGTTCTTAAGTGACTTGGACCGTTGCTGGATAGATTTTAACTAATCTTATGGAAAATATTCAAGGGACTTAATGAGCCTAGCTAGGAATGAAGGAGGGCAAGCAAGAGGGAGCCAGAGCGGCTGCTGTCAAGAAACACTTTCTTCCTGTAACCGTATCCCACGGGACCGGGCCAGTACCTTTGCTTAATCTCTCTCTCTGTGGTCACTCAGGATATGATTACTGGCATCAGATGCAAGCACATGTTTCTGTTCCATTAATCTGAGTGAGGCTGAGAAACTGAAAAGGGAGTCACAAGGGCATTGCTGTGTTGGTCTGGTTACCACCTCAAAGAGGAGCAAGAGAGAGGGGGAGGAAGGATCTGGCAGATGGGCCAGGAGGGGGGGCCGTAAAGGAGCAAAGGGAGATGAGAAAACCACACAAAGAACAAGTTCCTGTAGTGTGGAGGCTGATTCCTTTCAGCTGTTACAAGATGGGGCACGGAGGAGGGATGTACACACGCACATACACACAAACACATGCACACAGGGACGCCCACAAAGCAACCTATAGACTCAGAGCATCTCCACTATAGGGTTTTGGCAATCAGCCTGATAACCCTTGGTGAGCATTGTTGCTTGGGGTGTACAGAAAACCACATAACATAAATCTGTCTCACACACAGTAACAGCCTTAATGGGAGGCTGCAGCCCAGTGATGAAGACGTGAACAGCTGAAACACAATGTCAGATGGCAGTGGTGACATCTGAAAGCCATAATTTGCGGCTCGACATATTTTTGTTCCAGGTACCAGAGCCTGCGCAAATGCTCACTGACTTGTCTCTCTCAAGCAGCATCTCTGCTGGGCTTGGCCAGGGGCCAGGTGGTCTTTGCCTTGCCAACAGGTTTCTGCTCTAGAGAGCCCAGGAAGTCTTTCCTCTCTATCATCTGATGGAGCCGAAGTGGAGCAACAGAATTGGTATAAACACACATCTTGTTCCTGAAGTTCAGGCCACTTAAATAACCCATTTCCCTTCAGTCCAATCAAAGTGTCCTGGCCGAACATCTTGAGGGGTGGCCGAATGAACCAAAATAATTTTAGGTAAGTCAGAGCTTGGGGGCTTCTGGAAAGGAAAGATGAGACATTACAGAGCACAGAGGCACCAGATTCTGTTTTTCAGCTGTGACTGTCCCTTCTTTCAATCCCTCCTTCTCATTGCTACCTTCCCAGAACCTCAGCACTGCAGACAAGCAATTTCTTCAAGTATAGGCCTTCAAATTAAAGGTTACATTTTCAGTTCTAGCTAGCTACCTGGCAGTTAAATGGCATCAATGCATGAGTTAAGGTTTATAAATGCAAGGGAAGAGGGGGTCCACTGAGGAAGCAGTGTTATGTTTAGCCCCAAGGAACTGAGGAATTCAAAGTCTAGGCAGAGTGGCCTTTTCCACCACCTTAATCCTCCCTGGTGGGTCTCCACTCAGCAGCCCGTGTACATCTGTTGACCTGCTGCTCTGGACTGCCTTCCTGCCAGGCTCTGGGGAGTGGGCGGAGAGGATAAAGTGACTGTTAACAGCAGGAGTCTTAACTCCTGGCCTGGGTCCCTAAAAGCACAGGCTGCAAAACAGTTTAAGCTGCCACCAAGACACCCTGCCCCCACTGTGGTGGCTCTGGGACCCTCTCACTCACACAGAGGTTTGCTTCAAGGAACTTTGAGGGTCAACTGCAGCTTCACTCTAAAGTTGGGGGCTGGCGAAGGCTGCGGCACCTACCTTAACATGAGCGTCGGGAGGCTGCTATGAATCCCCTCTTACAAAGGCTCAGCCGCATGACTTCAGGAGAATCTTTGGGAGCAGGTACAGCGGGAGCTCAGCGCCCACAGGGCATCAGTCTGAAGGCAGCCTGCAGGCAGGAGTGAGAGGAACAGAGTCACACAGCAGAAACTGGCCCCACTCCTGAGAAGCTGTCCACCACCTGCTTTGCAGAGATGGGTCTGACCTGAGTTCTTGGGATCCCAAACATTTTCCCACCCGGAAGACAGTGCACGGTCTTATTAGCTGTGAACATCAGGTCACGTGGGGAAATGGGGGACTAATTTATTTTCACTTTTTACTATAAACATTTTAGATTTTTGTTCAGACTGACATTTTATTGGGATATGATTTATATACAGTGAAATTCACCCTTTCTAGTGTACAGTACTCTCAGTTTTAACAAATATAGATGTTCATGTAACTCTCCCTACAATCAAGATGTAAAACATTTCCATCTTTCCGCTGCTATAAACATGCATGTGCAAGTATCTTTTTCATAAAATGACTTTTATTTCTTTGAATTCGTTGTAGATTCTGGATATTAGTCCTTTGTCAGATGTATAGATTGATATTGTAAAGATTTTTTTCCCACTCTGTGGGTTGTGTGTTTACTCTGCTGACCGTTCCTTTTGCCGTACAAAAGCTCTTTAGTTTAACTAAGTCCCAGCAATTTATCTTTGTTTTTATTGCGTTTGCTTTTGGGTTCTTGGTCGTGAAATATTTGCCTAACCCAATGTCTAGAAGGGTTTTTTCAATGTTATCTTCTAGAATTTTTACAGTTTCAGGTCTTAGAGTTAAGTCCTTAATCCATCTTGAGTTCATTTTTGTAAAAGGTGAGGGATGAAGATCCAGTTTCGTTTTCTCATATGTGGCTAGCCAGTTATCCCAGCACCATTTATTGAAAAGGGTGTCCTCTCCCCACTTTATGTTTTTATTTGCTTTGTTGAAGATCAGTTGGCTGTAAGTATTTGGGTTTATTTCTGCATTCTCTGTTCTGTTCCATTGGTCTATGTGCCTATATTTATACCAGTAGCACGCTGTTTTGGTGACTGTGGCCATATAGTATAGTTTGAAATCAGGTAATGTGATCCCTCCAGATTTGTTCTCTTTGCTTAATGTTGCTTTGGCTATGTGGGCTCTTTTTGGGTTCCATATGAATTTTAGAATTGTTTTTTTCTGATTCTGTGAAGAATGATGGTGGTATTTTGATGGGAATTGCATTGAATTTGTAGATTGCTTTTGGCAGTATGGTCATTTTCACAATATTGATTCTACCCCATCCTTGAGCATGGGATGTGTTTCCATTTGTTTGTCATCTGTGATTTCTTTCAGCAGTGGTTTGTAGTTTTCCTTGTAGAAGTCTTCTCCTCCTTGCTTAGGTGTATTCCTAAGTTTTGTTTTTTTGTTTTCGCTGTTGTTGTTTTGCAGCTATTGTAAAAGGAGTTGAGTTCTTGGTTTGATTCTCAGCTTTGTTGCCATTGGTGTATAGAAGAGTTACTGATTTTTGGACATTAATTTTCTATGTGGAAACTTTTCTGAATTCTTTTATCAGCTCTAGGAGCTTTCTGGAGGAGTCTTTAGGGTTTTCTAAGTAAACGACCATATCATCAGCAAACAGTGACAGTCTGACTTCCTCTTTACTGATTTGGACGCCCTTATTTCTTTCTCTTGTCTGTTTGCTCTGGCTAGGACTTCCAGTACTCTGTTGAAGAGGAGTGGGCACCCTTGTCTTGTTCCAGTTCTCAGAAAGAATGCTTTCAACTTTTCCCATTCAGTATTATGTTGGCTGTAGGTTTGTCATAGATGGCTTTTATTATATTGAGGTATGTCCCTTGTATGCCGATTTTGCTGAGAGTTTTAATCATAAAGGATGCTGGATTTTGTTGAATGCTTTTTCTGCATCTATTGACATGACCATGAGATTTTTGTTTTTAATTCTGTTTATGTGGTGTATGACATTTGTTGAATTGCATATGTTAAACCATCCCTGCATCCCTGGTATGAAACCCACTTGACCATGGTGAATTATCTTTTTGATATGTTGCTGGATTTGGTTAGCTAGTATTTTGTTAAGGATTTTAGTATCTATGTTCATCAAGGATATTGGTCTGTATTTTTCTTTTTTGGTTATGTCCTTTTCTGGTTTTGGTATTAGGGTGATACTGGCTTCATAGAATGAATGAGGGAGGGTTCCCTCTTTCTCTATCTTGTGGAATACTGTCAAAAGGATTGGTTCCAATTCTATGTTGAATGTCTGATAGAATTCTGCTGTCTGGTAGAATTCTTCTGTGAATCCGTCTGGTCCTGGACCTCTTTTGTTCATATTTTTTAAATTATCATGTCAATCTCAATGCTTGTTATTGGTCTGTTCAGGGTATCTAATTCTTCCTGATTTAAGCTAGGAGGATTGTATCCTTCCAGAAATTTATCCATCTCTTCTAGGTTTTCTAATTTATGCACATAAAGATGTTCATAGTAGCCTTGAATGATCTTTTGTATTTCTGTAGTGTCAGTTGTAATAGCTCCCATTTCATTTCTTATTGAGGTTATTTGAATTTTCTTTCTTCTTTTCTTGGTTAATCTTGCTAATGGTCTATCAGTTTTATTTATCTTTTCAAAGAACCAGGTTTTTGTTTCATTTATCTTTTGTATTGTTTGTTTGTTTTAATTTCATTGAGTTCTGCTCTGATCTTGGTAATTTCCTTTCTTCTACTGGGTTTGGGTTTAGTTTGTTCTTGTTTCTCTAGTTCCTTGAGGTGTGACCTACATTATCTGTGCTCTTTCAGACTTTTTGATGTATGTGTTTAAGGGCTATGAACTTTCCTCTTAGCACCACCTTTGCTGTGTCCCAGAGGTTTTGATAGTTTATGTTACTATTCTCATTCAGTCCAAGAATTTTTAAATTTCCATCTTGATTTCATTTCTGACCCAGTGATCATTCCAGAGCGGCTTATTTAATCTCCATGTGTTTGCATGGCTTTGAAGGTTCCTTTTGGAGTTGATTTCCAGTTTTATTCCAATGTGGCCTGAGAGAGTGCTTGATATAATTTCAATTTTCTTAAATTTATTGAGGCTCGTTTTGTGGCCTATCATGTGGTCTATCTTGGAGAAAGTTCCATGCACTGTTGAAGGGAATGTATATGCTGCGGTTGTTGGATGGAATGTTCTGTATATATCTGTTAAGTCCATTTGTTCCAGGGTATAGTTTAGATCCATTGTTTCTTTGTTGACTTTCTGTCTTCAAGACCTGTCTAGTGCTATCAGTGGAGTATTGAAGTCCCCCACTATTATTGTGTCACTGTCTGTCTCATTTCTTGGGTCTATTAATAATTGTTTTATAAATTTGGGAGCTCCAGTTTTAGGTGCATATATATTTAGGATTGTGATATTTTCCTGTTGGACAAGGCTTTTTATCATTATGTAATGTCCTTCTTTGTCTTTTTAACTGCTGTTGCTTTGAAGCTTGTTTTGTCTGATATAAGAATAGCTATTCCTACACACTTTTGGTGTCCATTTACATGAAATGTCTTTTCCTACCCCTTTACCTTAAGTTTGTGAGAGTCCTTATGTGTTAGGTGAGTCTCTTGAAGGCAGCAGATAGTTAGTTGGTGAATTCTTGTCCATTCTGCAGCTCTGTATCTTTTAGGTAGAGCATTTAGGCCATTTACACTCAATATTAGTATTGAGATGTGCAGTACCATTCCATTCGTTGTGCTATTTGTTGCCTGTATACCTCGGTTTTGGTTTTTGTTTTCTAAATTGTATTTTTTGTTTTATAGATCCTGTGAGATTTATGCTTTAAAGAGGTTCTGTTTTGATGTGTTTCCAGGATTTGTTTCAATATTTAGAGCTCCTGTTAGCAGTTCTTGTAGTGGTGGCTTGGTAGTGACAAATTCTCTTAGTGTTTGTCTGGAAAAGACTGTATCTTTTTGTCATATATGAAGCTTACTTTCACTGGATACAGAATTCTTGGCTGATCATTGTTTTGTTTGAGGAGGCTGAAGATAGGGCCTCAATCCCTTCTAGCTTGTAGGGTTTCTGCTGAGAAATTGGCTGTTAATCTGATAGGTTTTCCTTTATAGGTTACCTGGTGCTTCTGTCTCACAGCTCTTAAGATTCTTTCCTTCCTCTTAACTTTAGATAACCTGATAACAATATGGCTAGATGATGATCTTTTTGCAATGAATTTCTCAGGTGTTCTTTGTGCTTCTTGTGTTTGGATGTCTAGGTCTATAGCAAGGCTCGGGAAGTTCTCCTTGATTATTCCCCCAAATATGTTTTCCAAACTTTTAGATGTATCTTCTTCCTCAGGAACACCAATTATTCTTAGGTTTGGTTAACATAAGCCCAGACTTCTTGGAGGTTTCGTTCATATTTTCTTATTCTTTTCTTTTTTCTTTTTCTTTGTTGGACTGGGTTAATTTGAAGACCTTGTCTTTGAGCTCTGAATTTCTTTCTTCTGCTTGTTCAATTCTATTCCTGAGACTTTCCAGAACATTTTGCATTTCTGTAAGTGCATCCATTGTTTCCTGAAGTTTTGATTGGTTTTTCTTCATGCTATCTATTTCCTTGAATATTTTTTCCTTCACTTCTTGCATCAGTTTTTGGATTTCCTTACATTGGGCTTCACCTTTCTCTGGTGCCTCCCTAATTTGCTTAATAACTAACCTCCTAAATTCTTTTTCAGGTAAATCAGAGATTTCTTCTTAGTTTGGTTCCATTGCTTGTGAGCTAGTGTGATGTTTTGGAAATGTTAAAGAACCTTGTTTTGTCATACTACCAGAGTTGGTTTTCTGGTTCCTTCTCATTTGGGTAGGCCCTGTCAGAGGGAAGGTCTAGGGCTGAAGGCTGTTGTTCAGATTCTTTTGTCCCACAGGGTGTTTCCTTGATGTAGTACTCTCCACCTTTTTCTATGGATGTGGCTTCCTGAGAGCTGAGCTGTAGTGATTGTTATCTCTCTTCTGGATCTAGCCACCTAGCAAGTCTACCAGACTCCAGGTTGGTGCTGGCAGTTGTCTGCACAGAGTCCTGTGATGTGAACTGTCAATGGGTCTCTCAGTCATGGGTACCAGTACAGTATTGGGGTGACTCCTGAGTTCTGCAGGAGCAATCCACTTCCTTCAGGGGGTCTGTGGGTCCTCTCAGCTTTCCTGATTTATTCCTGCAGTTGTTCTGGAGAAAAAATTCATGATGCAAGCCTCCACACACTGCTCTGTCCATCTGAATTGGAGCTACAATCTAGACCTGCCTCCCGTCCGCCATGATTGTAGCAATTCCATAATCAGAAAATTTCATTTCAAAGCTTCCAGGGGGTCCTGGTATCTGAGCTGTGGATCTCCCAATACCTGCAGGTCACAGGGCCACAGAGGCTGGGCTTCCAGGAGCAGAGAACACAGAGCAGTGAAGACGAGACCTCTCAAAGTTTTTTTCTAATTCCCTTGTGACTCCCACTTTGATGACAGGTTCTGTACAAGTATATTATTTAGCTTCTAAATATTGTGAGTTTTCCAGATATCTTTCTATTGTTGACTTCTAGTTTAATTCTGTTAAACCAGGACTCTGGCAGGAGAACATATTTTGCATTACTTCAGTTCATTAAAATTTACTAAGATTTATTTTATGGCTCAGAATATGTTGTATCTTGTCAATGTTCCATGTGCATGTGAAAAGGTAATGTATGTTGTGCTATTGTTGAGTGGAGTGCTCTATGAATGTTAGTTAGTTCAAGTTGGTTGATAGTGTTGTTCAGTCACCTATCTCCTTACTGATTGTCTGTCTACCTGTTCTATCTATTGCTAAGACAGAATTGTTGAGCTCTAGTCACAATTTTGAATTTATCTATTTCTCTTTTCAGTTCTATCAGTTTTTGCTTTATGTATTTTGAAGTACTATTGTTCAGTCCATATTTCTTTAGGATTGTTATGTCTTCTTGATGAATTGATCCCCTTATTATTATTATATTACATAATTTGGTAACCCTAGAAATATTTCTTATTTCTAAAGTCTACTTTGATATTAATATAGTTATACTTACTTTTTGGATTAGCATTTAGTTGGTATACTTGATATATCTTTTTCTTCTTTTAACTTTCAACCTCTGTATATTTTTGTATTTAAAGTAGGTTTTTTTGGTTGTTGTTGTTGTTTTGTTTTTTGAGACAGAGTCTCACTCTGTCGCCCAGGCTGGAGTGCAGTGGCATGATCTTGGCTCACTGCAAGCTCCGCCTCCCAAGTTCACGCCATTCTCCTGCCTCAGCCTCCCGAGTACCTGGGACTACAGGTGCCCACCATCACACCCAGCTATTTTTTTTTTTTTTTTCAGTAGAGATGGAGTTTCACAGTGTTAGCCAGGATGGTCTTGATCTCCTGACCTTGTAATCTGCCTGCGTCGGCCTCCCAAAGTTAAAGTAGGTTTCTTATAGACAGCATCTATCTTGCTTTTTTAACCATACTGACAATTTCTATCTTTTAATTTGATGTGTTTAGTCATTTACATACAATGTAATCATTGACATGGTTGGACTTACCTGCCATATTGCTATTTGTTTTTTATTTGTTCAATGTGTTATTTGTTTTGTTGTTGTTGTTCTCCTTTGCCTGCTTTTGGAATGAATACCTTTTATTCAATTTTATTTCTAGTATTGACTTATTATTTATGCCCTTAAAATTTTTTAACGGATGTCCTATGTTTTGTAATATATGTCGTAATTAATTACAATCTACCTTCAAGTAATATAGGGCTTCATGTATAATGTAAGAACTTTGCAATAGTAAACTTCTCATTCCTCCTTCCCATTACTCCCTCCTACTATTTTTGTTTTAGAGAGTCAGTTATCTTTCATTCTAGAGAATGATTAAACGTAACAAAAAATATTTTTACCTTTAATTTAACCATTTCCTTAGATCTTTATTTTTTGTTTGTAAATCTAAGTGGCTGTTGGATGTCGTATCTGTCTAGAAGAATTTCTTTTAATATTTCTTTTTTTTTTTTTTTTTGAGACGGAGTCTCCCTCTGTCACCCAGGCTGGAGTGCAGTGGCGCGTTCTCGGCTCACTGCAAGCTCCGCCTCCCGGGTTTACGCCATTCTCCTGCCTCAGCCTCCCGAGTAGCTGGGACTACAGGCGCCCGCCATCTCGCCCAGCTAATTTTTTGTATTTTTTAGTAGAGACGGGGTTTCACCGTGTTAGCCAGGATGGTCTCGATCTCCTGACCTCGTGATCCACCCGTCTCGGCCTCCCAAAGTGCTGGGATTACAGGCTTGAGCCACCGCGCCCAGCCTCTTTTAATATTTCTAAAGGTGCAGAGCTGCAGGTAGTGAATTATCTTAGCCTTTGTTTACCTAAAACAGTATTTTACTTTCATTTTGAAAAATATTGTGGCTAGATATAGAATTCTGGCTTTAGTTTGTTTGTTTGTATATTTCCTCTCAGTACTTTAAATTTTTCACTGTGTTGTCTTCTGGATTACGTAGCTTCACAATAGAAATCGATTGCATTTCTCATCTTTTCCTTGTGTCTATTTTCTTTAAATTTTGTTTACAGGAGTGTGCACGCATAAGATGTGTCAAGCATATTGTTTCTCTTCTTCCTCCCCTTTCCCTTCCGCCTTCTCCTCCTTCTTTTTTATTTCTGGTGCTTGGGGACATTTGAGCTTCTTGGGTCTGTCCAGTAATGTTTTTCTTTATTTTTGGAAAATTCTGTGCCATTGTCTCTTCAAATATTTCTTCTGCTTTGTCCCTGTCTCATCTTTTGGGATTTCAATTACAGGTACATTGAACAATTTGATATTGTCTTACAATTCTATTCTGTTTTTCTTACTTTTTATTTCTTTTAGTGTTTCAGTTTGGGTAATTTCTGTTGACCTGTTTTGAAGTTCACTGATCTTCCACTGTGTCAGTTCTGCTTGTGAGCCCTCAAAGGCATTCTTCATCTCTTTTTATTTTTGGCATTTTCATTTTACTCTTTCTGACAGTTTTCATCTCTCTGCTCAAATTTTTCATCTGTTTATGCATGTTCTTCACTAGCCCACTAGAACTTTTAAATATTAATTATAGTAATTTCCTGTCTGCCAGTACCAACATCCAGGTCATCTCTGAGTCTGATTCTGTTGATGACTTTGTCTTGAGTTGATTTTTCCTGCATTTTCCCCTGTCTCATGATATTTTGTTGAGGGCTGGAATCGTGTAAAATAAAAGAGACTGAGATAAATATTATTTCTGTCTCGAAATGAACGTGTCTTTTCTTCTGTCTGGGCTTTAGTGTTGAGTCAATCTAGTTAGAAGTTGAGGTGGACTTGGGTTTGGGTTTGTGGCCACCTTTTGTTCAGTAGTAGCTTCCAATTCCTCTAAATGCAATGGTTTTCAACCAGGGGTGATTTCCACCCCCAGCCAGTGAAGATTTGGCAATGTCTGGAGACATTTTTTTTTAATTGTCACAACTGGGAGAAAGAGATGATACTAGAATATAGTGAGTAGAAGCCAGGGATGCTGCTAAACATACTACAACGCACAGGACACCCCCCACAGCAAATAATTATGTGGCTGACAATGTTAATAAGACAAGATTGAGAAATCCTGGTTTAACATTGAATTATACTTAGGGTAGGGGGAATAGGATTCTAGGGGTTTATTCTCAAAGATTCTTGTCCATCATCATGTTTTAGCCTTTACTATGTGCCTGTACCTCAAAGAGAATCTCTTTTAATGCTCTTGCCTGTCATATAACAGTAAACAGCTGTTGCTTGTTGCTTGGATTTGCTGGTGGCAGAAGGTGGGAGGGGGGTGGTCTTTATTTCCCAGCTCACCCTAAGTCTCAGGCAGGCTCTGTGTCCTGGGTATCATTCTTGGGGCTTTCTCAGGGATTCTACCCCTCCTCCCTATGGCAGGCAAACTGTGTTCTGTGTCTTTGGTGAATCTTCCTGGCCTTCCTCTAGCAGTAGAAGACCTCTCACAGCATTGGTGTAGGATCCTTGGTCCAGGAGTGCCTCCTGCTCCTTGCCCGGAGGCAATAGTGTTTTTCTCTTTACCCTTTCCCTGTATCCTGCAGGTGTCAAAATGTATTGCCCACCTTCAGGAGCTCAAGGCTTTTGCTCAATGGAAGACAAGGCTTTTGCCTTTCCTGCAGTGGCAGCTGCTTCTTCCTCCAGATCTGCTCTCTCAGATCTCCCACCATTGCCCCAGTCTTACCTGTGAGCACCTAGAGAAGGTCCCTGGAGAAAAGCCTTGGAGTAGATACAATGTCTCTTATGTCTGTGAGTTCTACACTGTCTCAGTAGCCAGACTCGTTTTTTATTATTCATTAAAATGTTAGCTTAACTCTTCATATCCATGAGTATGGCACATGATGTCCCTTCCCCCTCTGCTCTGCTGCGGGGGAGCCAATGTTCATGCCCATCTTTTCTAGGAGGAGCCTGCATTTCCTTAGATTTCAGACTACTTGGCTGCCCTGCTCATGTGTTTCCCCTTGTTGCTCTTTCCAGCTATCTACATTCTAGGCACCATCTTTGCTGGGCATAGAGTTTTTAATAAAGTCTGTACTGTGGCAATGCATTTTTTTTTTAAATACAGATGAGCTTACAAGTGATCAGCAAGCAGGGGATGAGTCAGTATTATGCAGAAGTTGTGTTGGTTCTGATGCAACTTTCCCCAGCATGTTAATATTTTGAAACAATTTGAAGTAAACTTTTCAAAGCTAAAGTCTTAAAATATATGCTAAAACTTCAGGGAAAAAAAACCCTGAAAATCTGCAGTCTTGCCTTTCTTTAGTTCAAGTAGTTTCTGGTTCAGGTAGTGGCTTCCAGAACTCTATGTTTCCACTCTCTTAAGCTATCTGGGCAGACTGAGAGTGCAGATAAAGAAGCTGCAAAGATATTATGCCTTGTGTCAAAACAAGAAGTTAATGAAGAAGGCTATAACCTAGATCCAAATTTTAATATTGATGAAAATGTTCTCAGTCAAAAGCAAATGCCCTCTAAAACATATTTCAAAAGAGCAAGTATTAGCCATAGCCTTCATATTCCTGAACATTCCTATGTCAGTATTTCAGTTAGGATTACTAGTGATGTTTATTAACATCCTGCTTTCAAACCTACATAGGTTTCAGTGATTTGTCCCAATCCTATTTTCCCTATAAGCTCTGGTATTTTTGGTGCATAACTTTTCAGAATGGGAGTTTTTAAGAATGCGAGAATGATAATATTGCAAAAAATGCCTGTAATATGTGTTTTTCTTCTGATCATGAAAGCAATACATGCTCATTATTGAAAAACTGGAAACTACAGAAAGGTACAAGAAAATAATGCAATAATTAATTGTTATTCTACTCATAGATATTTTTAATATCTTACTAGTTTTTTTCCAGTTCACATACACTTATTTTAACCATAGTGAGAATCAAGATGCTACATTTTTCAAAATGAAAGAATGCAAAACATTTTTAAAAATAATTTCAGCAGCAATGAGGGAAAGAATGCACTTAGGGAAACTAGACACACACACATACACACACACACACACACACACACACACACACACACACCATAAAACAACCCTCCTACCCTGAGAAAATAACTATGGCAGAAAATGGGCACATTCATGGTTTAATCCAATTGAAGTTAAAACAGATGGAACTTAGTTCATGATGATTTTTAAGCAACAAAATCTATATTAGTCAGGGTTCTCCAGAGAAACATAACCATTAAAATATGTATAGCTTATATATGAGGGAATTTATTATGGGAATTGGTTCATACAATTATGGAAGTTAAGAAGTCCCACAATATACCCTTTGGAAGCTGGAGAACCAGGGAAGCCAGTGGTTTGAATCAGACTGAGTCTGAAGACCCGAGAACCAAAATGGGAGTGGGGGCTTCTGGTGTAAGTCCCAGAGTCTGAAGGCCTGAGAACCTGGAGCTCCGATGTTGGAAGACAGAAGAAGAAGGATATCCCAGCTCAGGAAAAGTGTTCTTCTCCAAATGTGATGACCTTGAAATTTTGGACCTTTGAAAGGATTTTTCTGAATCAAAGACATAAAAATGTATGGATTATGTAGATTCAGTTAAAACTTTTTTGGCATGTATGCTATAGGAAGTAATCTGTATTTCAATCGTACAGCAAAACTCCAACACTAATTTATTTTGTTTTAAGAGTAACCATCTTGCTGAATCTGCTGAAGGAATTATCCTCTACAACACTCTCTACTCTCCAGCGTTGAACTCTGGAATTCTGCAAATGACCAGGAAGAAATGAAGAGGACAAAACATCTGCAGTAATTCAATAAGAATATAATGTGCATATTTCTTTTTTTTAATTTTATTTTAGATTCAGGGAATGCGTGTGCTTGTTTGTTACATAGGCATTACGTGCATAATGGTGGGGGTTGGCTTGTAGGGTACCCATCACCCAAATATTAGACATTGTACACAGTAAGTAATTTTTCAACCCTCACCCTCCTCTTTTCCTCCTGGGTTTGGAATCCTCAGAGTCTATTTTCTTCATCTTTATGTCCATGTGCACCATTTGTTTAGCTCACACTTCTAAGTGAGAATGATATGCGCATATTTGATTAATATATAGCCCACCCACTGCAAATGGGTCTTTAGAGAGAGAGAGAGAGAGAAAGAAAGAGAGATTGCACAGGGGAAAGGATCATCCTTCCTTTCCCTCTCCCCCATCAAAGAACACTCACAAAACAAGAGCAAATACTCTGGAATTCTCTGGCCTCCAGATGAAGGCTAATGTTAGTTTCATTTCTTGATTAAAAAATAACCTCCCGTCAGCATGCTTACAAAGATGGAAATGCACAGACACACAGAGACAGAGTCACATGCACACATTATTATTACTAGAAAAGGTAAAGCTGTCATTGAGCTTAAAAACAAACAAACCACTAAGCCACAGGTCTAAGGGCAAATGCTGTGGTAGGTAAGTGCATATAACCACTGGACTTAGAGACTCTATTTTTGATTGCATTTCTAATTTACTTTGATTTACTAGAACTAATTTGCAATACTGACTGGCAGCCAGCCCTTGGAAAGGGTGCTTCTAAATTTAAAATTCAATTTTAATTCATTTCAACAAATGCTTATTGAGCCCTTTCTAAGTGCCGGGTATTATGCTAGGGCCTGGGGATAGAGATGTGAATAAGAAACATGGTGGCCTAGTCCACAGTCTAGCAAAATATCAGAATTAAGATTATCCACTGATTTCCCTTGTAATACATCTGCTACCAAGCACTTTCTAGGATTCCAATTCATGCCCTCCACTTGGCCAGTCGTCTGGGGCTGCCTCATAGGGATGGGGCCATGAGGCACACCCTCTGGTAGTAGCAGGGTTGCAGAAGCATGGAGCCTTTGAGCCAGCAGAGCTGGTGCTGCTGGTATAGATAGGGCTGGTCACAGCCAGCAGAGCTGGTGCTGCTGGTATAGATAGGGCTGGTCACAGCATTAGGGCTCAGAGGCAGCCCAGCAGAATCCAGACCCTTACCAGGCAAGCTCTGCAGCTGATTTTGGATATTGTTCTGAATGTGCAGGTCCTCTATAGCCTCAGAAACTCTGTGAGCCAAATGTTATCCTTTTAATATATCCTTTTTGTGCTTAAAGCAGCCGGAATCTGTTTCTGTTGCTTGCACCTCAGAATCCTAACTGATACACATGGTTAGCCTTCTACACGCTAAGAACATTGTGTTCCATTTCAAATCACATGCAGGAAAATACCTGGAGAAAACAAGTATTATTCTATATTACTGTGACATACTTTATCAAATTTAAAAAGTCCTTTTAGCCAGTGGTTCTCAGATGCAGTCCTGGTTCTCACATGGACATATCATCACTAACTCTAGGTGGTGCATCTGTAAGTCTGTTACAAATCAAAAATAGAAATGTCAGGCTTTTCTTTTTCTGTCAAATTAGAACCAATTCAATGCCACCACTGTCACTCACTTGCATTCATATCTGCTTTCTTGAGCAAGAAAAAACGAGTGGAATGAGGGTGCTGAAAATGTTTTCACAGACTATAGTTTATTCCGTTTGGGCTGCATTTTGAGAAGTGTCTTAGGTATGGCTGACATCTGCATTAAACTGTTTCATCTTTCCAATATGCAGGGGAGAGCCTGCTTGCACACATGAGTAAACATTGTACTATGAGAAGTGGTACACATGAGTAAACACCGTACTATGAGAAGTGACCATTTCGGGAAGGGCTGTATTTGCAGTACTGTCCACTCAGGACACACGTGTTCCTTGCAGGTGCCCACCACCAACTTTGGTGGCCATGGTATCAACCCATCCATCAGCAGCCTTTCATATTAAGTTACAGAACACATATCATGGGGGCCCCATTTAACTCAAGGATGGGGGAATGTTTTAAATTCTAGAGCTACTCTGAGCCATGTGAGACCAGTAACATTGTGTAACCTTTCTTTACAGTTTCTGTGTGTGCTCCACGCACAGCTGTTGCAAGGTACAATATTATAGTTTGCCCAGACTCCGGCACCTGTTGTAGGCAATTTGAAATAAAAACAAGTTGGTGGGGAACATGATAAGATATCTGGGAGCACATTTCATTCACTCAGAATACCCCCGCAGACTATTCTATTTCAGCAAACTCCACAACTATTCTTCTTTGTCATTATTTGCCAAGAAAGGGGGAAAAATAACATGTCTCTTTTTATAGAAAACAAATCAGTGCTCTATGGTCCAGAGGCTGCAGACATAGGCCTCTTTTGCTCCCTCTCTTGCAGGCTGTTCTCCCTTCTCTTGTTTGTGCTCATATTTCCTCCACCTTTTCAATTTGTCACAGTTGCCTTTCCCAAAAGAGCTTTCATTTCCTCTTGTTTCTCTTTCTGCACTCCCTCCCCATTGCTTTTTATGAGAGGACATTGAGGCCCTGGCAGACCCAGGAAGGAAAACAAATTAATGCCACAGCCCTTTCAGGGATGGACACGTCTGGCTCCATGAACAGAGAGGACCTGGCATGGGCATCCACCTAGTAACTCTTGAGACTCCCTGCTCTGGGGCTCACCCATGCCCTTCCCACCTCAAAATTGTCTCCCTGACTATGAGATTGGTTGGGACTGATTTGAGAAAGAGCTCAGAGGTCAGTGATAACTACTAGGATAGGAAAGGGAAATTTGGAAAAGGCAAGAAAATGCAACCGCACTGTGCGTTGTTGTCCTCCAGATTCATTCATTGACACTCAGACTGCTTTTTGGTCTTTTAGTTTCTGTTCTGAAAATGGAAGTGCTATACCTAAGTTCTTTAACAGCCAACATAGTTTTTGACAAACTGTTACAAGACCGGGGATGGAGAGACTTGGCTCAGAGCATACAAAACCCAGAGTAGGACTCTGAACAAAGAAATATGAGGCAAGCCAATAGTGTCTAACTCAGTGCAGCTCAAGGAATGGGAAGGTGGTCTGCTATGGAAGAAAGAGAACTGGGTTTACAGCTAGACATACCTGAGTTCAAATCTCAGCAGCTCTGTGTGGTCTTAGGGAAGTCACTCTGTTTCCTAGAGCTTCAATTTTCTCATCTGTAGAATATGGATCACAACACCTTCCAGGGGTATGGTGTGTATTCAGATAGATACGGTATACAAAGTGCCTAGTGAAGTGCTTGACTATTAAATAGCTCCTCAATCAAGTACAGCAAATATTTTCAATACATATAATACTATTGGAATCATAGCCAAATAGTCATAGATGAATTTCCATTGAGAAAGCTCGATCTCTTTTCTACTTGTTTCTTCTTCTTTTTTAACAGCTTCATTTATGCAAAATTGAGTGATTCTAGCTGTAAGAGCTTGGAGGTTGGCAATATCTACCAGGATAGGAAAGGGAGATTTGGAAAGGGCAAGGAAATGCAACTGCACTCTGTATCAGTTTGTAAGCCTTAGCCCTAACCTCTAAGCAGATCAACTCTGGGGAGCATGGAGCAGGATGGTTCTGGGGAATCGGCTGCATCATGACCACAAATGCCACAGTGCCATCTGTTCACGAAAAATGCAGTCAGGCAAAGACGTGAAGGAGGAAAGAGGGCCTTTGGGACCTCACCTCCAGCAGTCCTCCAGCTCTGGGGCCAACACAGGCAGGGACAACCCCTGTCCCTGCAAGTTGTCCATGGGAATGGTCCCTCCCTGCTCTGATTTCCCTTTCGTGCTTCTCTTCCACAGAGGGATTTGGTCTTCCTGTGCTGCATTCTCCCCAAGGGAGCCAGTTTTCCTCAGGTCACCTGAACTCTTGCTACAAATCTCCACGTGCCAATTGCCAGTCATTGACGACACTCCCAGCACACAGGAGAAAGGGCAGCTAGAGATAGCGCAGCACAAGCACAGAGACAGGCCCCTGACACCCAGGCTGGCTTGCGGGCTGGAATGGAAATAACCAGGAACTCGAGTGGGACCCAGAAAACCAGAAAAGTCACATTTTATATCTTGGTCAGCCTGTGCCTCTGGAAGTCTCATTATGTCCAAGTGTCTGGTAAATAGAAAGGACCTACTGACATGACTTGCAGAGCTAGTGGGGAAATGGAAACCTGCAAAAATAGCTGTAAAATGATCAAGAAAGATTACCCTAGAGAAAGTTGATTCATATTCCCATGTTGAAGATTTCAGCTGAGAAGGAATCAATCTCTGTTCTTCCTCTGTTTATTTTTGTTATAGCTTTATTTGCATAGAATGGAGGCATGATAAATTGCCCATATTTAAAGTGTAAATTTGATGAGACTTAACATAGGTAGACACTGGTGAAACTTTCACTGCAATCAGGATTTTGAATGTCTCCATCCTTGCTGAAAGTTTGCTCATATTGCCTTGTAATTTGTCCTTCCTTCCCATAAGCCCTAGGCAACCACCGATGTTTTGTTTTGTTTTGTTTTGTTTTTGCCATTATAAGTCAGTTTTTAGTTTATGACATTTTATTAAAATGGAATTATATACTATATAGTCTCATTTGGGAGGTCTGGCTTCTTTTACTCAACAAAATTCTTTTGAAATTCACCCATGTATTTTCACATATCAATACAATTGTGTATTTTTGTCATACATTGTTGTTGTTGAGTAAACATTTATGGGACAG
The DNA here is from genome assembly GCF_001698545.2 of Rhinopithecus bieti. NCBI lineage: Eukaryota > Metazoa > Chordata > Mammalia > Primates > Cercopithecidae > Rhinopithecus > Rhinopithecus bieti. Next base: position 6,203,259 of record NW_016805059.1, on the reverse strand, counting down.
ATATACCACATTTTTTAAAAAATTCCAAATGTCGGTTTCTTTCTAAATATTGTTCCCATCTACTTTTTGGTGAATGAAATGGCAGATATTTGGTCATTAAGAGTTCCTCAAGCTGGTACCATTCCTTCTGAAACTATTCCAATCAATAGAAAAAGAGGGAATCCTCCCTAACTCATTTTATGAGGCCAACGTCATCCTGATACAAAGCCTGGCAGAGACACGCACACAAAAAAGAGAATTTTAGACCAATATCCCTAATGAACATTGATGCAAAAATCCTCAATAAAATACTG
>NW_016805059.1:6173659-6200711 GCF_001698545.2 Rhinopithecus bieti | reverse complement strand
AAAAAAAAAAAAAAAAAAAAAAAAAGTCCTTTATTCTTTTACACATGAAATGATTCCCTTTCGTGTGTTTCATGTGTTTTATTTTAGTGGCAAAGAAGTGAGCTTCTTGTGTTCATCCAGAATTTGTCAGCAGCTGAACCACAAATTGGGTTTCCAGTGAGTGGAGCAAGGAGTGGGGACACATAGGGACTTTATGTAGAGAAAAGGAATGGAGCATGTGTCAGCCTAGAAATCTTGGAAATGGCAGACGTGGTCAGATGGAGATGGTGCTAATCAAACATTTTCTGGAAAAAAAAATTAAATCTCAGAGATTTTCATGTGTGGCTTTCAAAAAGTATTTCTTAAAATTCACTATTCATGAAATTCAAGCATTTTAATTTTATGCTCCCACTATTCAGTAATAGTTTTGTTGGGGTTCTGAAAAAATCACACCCCAAAGTATGGCACTTTGGCATGCTGAGTACTTTGAACTGAAGGAAGTTGGAAGGCTTCCAAAGCAACCTCAGAAACAAAGTCACCCTAACCTTCTCCTGCCTTTCTGTGTAGGGGCTGTCCTTAAAGAAGTTCTCTGACCTACTTTGACTGAGAGTTGGTCATAAGACTCTCAATCCTAAGGGATCCTGCCCTATACCAGGGAAGGAAAAGTGCTACATAGAGAGGCCAAGAAGAATCTGGATAGGCCTTGCTAGGCTTCCTCCCAAACTCTCTTACCATTAGATCCTACCTGTATTAATTTATTTTCATGCTGCTGATAAAGACATACCCGAACTGGGAACAAAAAGAGGTTTGATTTGACTTACAGTTCCTCATGACTGGGGAGGTTTCAGAATCATGGCAGCAGATGACAGACACTTCTTACATGGCAGTGGCAAGAGAAAAATGAGGAGGAAGTGAAAGCAGAAATACTTGATAAACCCATCAGATCTCATGAGACTTACTATCATGAGAATAGCACAGGAAAGGCTGGCCCCCATGATTCAATTACCTCCTGCCAGGTCCCTCCCACAACATGTGGGAATTCTGGAAGATACAATTCAAGTTGAGATTTGGGTGGGTACACAGCCAAACCATATCATTCCACCCCTGACTCCTCCAAATCTCATGTCCTCATATTTAAACATGAATCATGCCCTCCCAACAGTTCCCCAAACTCTCAACTCATTTCAGCATTAACCCAAAAGTCCACAGTCCAAATTCTCATCTGAGACAAGGCAAGTCCTTTCCGCCTATGAGTCTGTAAAATCAAAAGCAAGCTAGTTACTTCCTAGACACAATGGGGATACAGGTATTGGGTAAATAGAGTCATTCCAAAGGGGAGAAATTGGCCAGAACAAAGGGATTATAGGGCTCATGGATGTCCAAAATCCAGTGGGGTGGTCAAATTTTAAAGCTCCAAAATGACCTCCTTTGACTCCAGTTCTCACATCCAGGTCATGGTGATGCAAGAGATGGGTTCCTATGGTCTTGGACAGCTCCACCCCTGTGGCTTTGCAGGGTACAGCCTCCCTCCTGGCTCCTTTCACAGGCTGGCATTGAGTGTCTGTAGCTTTTCCAGGTGCCCAGTGCAAGCTGTCAGTCGATCTACCATTCTGGGGTCTGGAGGAAGGTGGCCCTCTTCTCACAGTTCCACTAGGCAGTGCCACAGTAGGGACTGTGTGTGGGGTTCCAACCCCACATTTCCCTTCTGCACTACCCTAGCAGAGGTTCTCCATGAGGGCCCTGCTCCTGCAGCAAACTTCTGCCTGGGCATCCAGGTATTTCCATACATCTTCTGAAATCTAGACAGAGGTTCCCAAACCTCAAGTCTTGACTTCTCTGCACCCGCAGGCTTGACACCATGTGGAAGCTGCCAAGACTTGGGGCCTCTACCCTCTGAAACCACAGCCCAAGCTCTACATTGTCTCCTTTCAGCCACAGCTGGAGCAGCTGGGACATGGGGCAGTAAGTCCCTAGGCTGCACACAGCATGAGGAGCCTGGGCCTGGCCCATGAAACCACTTTTTCCTCCTGGGCCTCCAGGCCTGCGATGGCCCCGTAAAGGTCTCTGACATTCCCTAGAGACATTTTCCCCATGGTCTTGGGGATTAACAGTAGGCTCCTTGCTGCTTATGCAAATTTCTGCAGCCAGCTTGAATTTTTCCTTAAAAAAACTGGGTTTTTCTTTTCTACTGCATCATCAGGCTGCAAATTTTCTGAACTTCTATGCTCTCTTTCCCTTTTAAAACAGAATGCTATTGACAGCACCCAAGTCATCTTTTGAATGCTTTGCTACTTAGAAATTTCTTCTGCCAGATACCCTAAACCATCTCTCTCAAGTTCAAAATTCCACAAATGCTCCTGTTCCCAACAACTTTCTCATCTCCATCTGAGGCCACCTCTGCCTGTACTTTATTACTCATATCACTATTAGCATTTTTGTCAAAGCCATTCAGCAAGTCCCTAGGAGGTTACAAACTTTCCCAAATTTTCCTATCTTCTTCTGAGCACTTCAAACTGTTCCAACCTATGCTCCAAAGTCACTTCCACATTTTCAGGTGCCTTTTCAGCAACACCCTACTCCTGGTACCAATTTATTGTATTAGTTTGTTTTCGCACTGCTGATAAAGACATACCTGAAACTGAGAACAAAAAGAGGTTTAATTGAACTTACAGTCCCACATGACTGGGGAAGCTTCAGAATCATCGTGGGAGGTGAAAGCCACTTCTTACATGATGGCAGCAAGAGAAAAATGAGGAGGAAGCAAAAGCAGAAACCCCTGATAAACCCATCAGATCTTATGAGATTTATTCACTATCATGAGAATAGCACAGGAAATACCAGCCCCCATGATTCAATTACCTCTCCCTGGGTCCCTCCTATACCACATGGGAATTCTGGGAGATACAATTCAAGTTGAGATTTGGGTGGGAACACAGCCAATCCATATTGCTACCCTTTTGTCCAGTCACAAAAGGATTCTAAATGGCTATCCATTTTTCATTAAATCGAAGCATAAAAATGGACTGTTCTCCCTGGGTCTTTGGATCTTCATTTCTGAAGCCTCCTGTGTCAGAGAAAATCTTCATTAAAATAAATTGGTTATGCTTTTCCTTTATTAACCTGTCTTTTGTTATGGGAGCATTGCCCATGACCCTAATGATGGGTAAGGATCGGTATTAACATCTTCCAGCATCTTGCAGTTTCCATTAGTCTTTCTGCAAAACATTAGAATTCGTTTTTCTTAGAAGACAATGCAATAGAATGAATACTAGTAAGCAATAATATAATTTGAGAATTCAAATATCTTCCGGTTTAGTGTGGGCATCATAGTACATAATTTTCACTGCTTTCTTCATTTAACCATGAGCATTTTCTTTAAATCAAAATCAGCCCCACACTCTTCCTCTCCTAGCTTGTGTTGTACAGGAATATTTTCTCTCCAGCTGACATGGACTTACTTTATTCCTTTTTTTCTGCAGACAAAAAATGTCAGTAGGCAGATCTTCAATGGAAGCCTAGTTATTTATGACTGTTCTTTTGTGATGAAAGGTGAATGGTCAGGTTGAGTTGTAAGAGAGAAAGGGAGAATTAGGAAATCACTACAGCAGTTGATGCTGGTAAGTTCAGGATTAGGACGAACAAGTAAGGAGTGAAAGAATAGGGAGGGAAGTTAAGAAAAGACTGAGGTGAAAGAGTTGAGAATCTTTCTGTCTAGAGCGCTGTCTTCCTCAGCCAGGAAACCAGTGACAGAAGAGCCAGCTGTTGAGAGAGAATCACCCAAGCTAGACACCTGGGAGTCACTTCAGTCTTCTTTCCTCTTAATTTAATTAGAAACCAAGACCTGCTGATTGCATTTCCTTAGCCTCTCTTCTGCCCTTTTCTCTCTTCTACTCCCACTGCTTTGGTTTAATTCTCATCACCTGTCAATCAACTGTGTTCCACCAGAGAGCCATTGCAAAGGTGCTCATCTGATTTGGCCTTGCAGGACAAAGTCCAAGTTCTAAACTTAGCGTCCCTGCAAAACCTGACCCCTGCTCACATCTGTAGCCTCATCCTCAGAGACATCAATTCCCTAGCCATGCCAAACCTCTTGCAGTCTCCTATAATTGCAGAAATACCTAGAGTACTTTTTTGAAAAAAAAATTCCCAGGCTCTACCTCAGGAGGTTCTGGATCAGTGGATCCAGCATGAGGATCATGAATCTCTTCTTTTCAGGATGCTCCCAGGTGATTCAACGGTCATCTAGCCTGGAGATTTTTTCCTAGTTTGAGAATTAAATAGGTGAATATACATAACAATACCTTGTAAACTGTCAGTTTCCACACAGATGGCAGCCAGTGCTACCAAGAAAGGAAATGCACTGAAGAGCTGGTGGATGGTGCCAAGGCTAACACAGTTGGGAATTCTCCCCTCCCAAAAAATCTGACCAACAGTGAAAACAGCCCCACAGCCCAGCCCAGGAAAAGTTCATAGTACTCCCAGAAGATTTTTCAACCAATTTTTAAACTCACCAAATTGTTTAATCAAATGATTCATGTAAGGAACCCAAATTCTCACAGACACTGTTAGTAGAGTACCAGCAGCATTCCTCCTCTCTGTTCTTGCTGGCTGAGCCCAGATCCTGTTCAGGGTCTACATCTCCCATTCATGGTTCAGGAAAGCCCAATTATGGAAGGCCTTCTTGCCACAACTGGTTTAGACAGGGTTGGGACATGGCAGAGGAGGCCTGCACAGGAGCTTCTTGAAGAAATTACTTTTTCCTAAGAAGAGACATTTTGCCCTTTTCCCCCATTGGATATTTCCATGTCTGTGCAGGGTGCTTGGAACTATGGAAGCCCTCCTGCCATCCTGAGAAGGGTTAGCACAAAGATCACACCCTGAAGAAGGCAAAACAGAAAACAGGAGGAAACTAGGTCCTCAAGGATGTTTCTGAGCCATCAAATTAACCAACCCCGGAATTTCTTTTTACTTGAGATAATAAATCCTCTTTTTGCTGAAGCCATTTTAGTTGGGTGTCTGTACTTTCCAACAGCAATAATTCTTATACACTAATATATAAAACAGATTAAAATTGACAAATTATTAAATATTCATTTTGTAGGCTTTAGTTTGTAACTTTTATTATAAGAAGATAATGAAGAATTGCTGAGACACAAAACTTAAAATGGGGAGTTACGGATATAAATTGAAGTCATATCAGTCTTAGCATCCAATTTATTTTAGCATTTTGTTTTGAATGTGTAATAGTGAGAGAAGTCTAATTTCCACAGATGAGTAGCTGCAAATAGGGTGCCAATTTTTTGGTTTTTTTTAAAATTTGCTTTGCAAACTCAAGACACTCTTCACTTAACAGTGATATCAGGACAGCTTTATTCCGATATCTGGGCTCACACACACAAAATTAGGTTGGCAGGCACAAGTTAATGTGCTGATTGTTAAAAGTTGATATGTAATATATTGTTTGTTCACATTAAAATATATGGTATTTTTAAATTTCAGCTGGGTGCAGTGGCTCACACCTGTAATCCCAGCACTTTGGGAGGCTGAGGAGGGCTAAACCCAGGAGTCGGAGGTTGTAGCGAGTGGAGATTGCTCCATTGCCCTCCAGCCTGGGCAACAGAGTGAGACTCTGTCTCAAAATAAAATAAAATAAAATTTCAAGTCAAGTATTTGCAAAATACTCAAAACGATCTCAAAAATATTCACAGGGATCTTAGGTTCCTCAGGTATTTCTGCAATTATAGGAGACTGCAAGAGGTTTGGCATGGCTAGGGAATTGATGTCTCTGAGGATGAGGCTACAGATGTGAGCAGGGGTCAGGTTTTGCAGGGACTCTAAGTTTAGAACTTGGAGAAAGTGTATTCCCCAGAATACACTTTCAAACCCTCTGTCCTAGCTTGTGTTAATTATACGCAATGCATCTAAAATCCAAGTTTTAAATGTGGTAGACAAGATCCTTTCCTTCTTCTATAACTCCAGTTTCCAAGACTCAAAGCTGGACCCTGTTTAATGTCATTCAAGTCTGGCGATAAGACAAATATTTCTTTAGCTTCATAGAAAATACACTCAAAAGAGGTGATGTTTCACAGTGGGGAAGGGCTGACTGTGGGTCCAGACCACACTGGTGGCCTCTTCTCACTTCCTCCTTCCCCAGGCTCCAAAGCACTCCTCGTGCCCACGCCCACCCCCGGCTGCAGAACAACCCTGAGAGAGACTGGCAATGCACGCTGAGGCCAGACAAGAGAAAGCAGGTGTCTTGGTTCTGGCTGCTATAACAAATTACCACAGACTGGATGACTTATAAACAACAGGAACTTAGTTTTCACAGTTCTAGAGTGTGGGTGTCCAGGATCGGGGTGCCAGCAGGGTCAGGTTCTGGTAGCTGCCAGCTTCTGGTTGTCTCCTCATGTGGTGGAGGGCAGAGAGAGGGAGCAAATCTCCTGGCTCTTAAAGGGCACTAATCCCATTCATGAGGGCTCCCTTTATGACCTCATCCAATTCTAATTACCTCCCACAGGCCCCATCTCCCAACACCATCACCTTGGGCAGTAAAGTTTCAACATATGAATGTTGGGGGGACACAGACGAACGTTCAGGCAGTAAAGACAGGAGCCAGTTCCTGAACAGCCTCTAAGACCACCTCTCCCAACCCCAGCCTCCCTTCCACTGTGGTTAAAACCTAGCTGTTTCTCAAGTTCACTTGTGCACATTTGCTTATTTCCTACCCAGAAAGAGCTAACAGGGCAGGCCCCTGGCATTGAGGGATGTCTTCTTGGTCTTTAACATATTCTCTCTGCAACATTTTCCCCTCCACCCAACTCCCACCTTCCACCTGACTGGGCACAGTGTTTTCTACTTTCTAGTCTCTTCAAATAATCCTGACAGGAAAAATGTGTTCTCAATATTATTCTTTAACTAAAACACATAAAAATCCTCCAAGCTATTTGTTTACTGAAGAAATGAAAGATCAAGACTGCGATCTATTGGGAAAACCCGAGACACTAGGTACAGACAGGGGGATTTGGGGGAAAACGGTCTTCATTTGGTCCTGGAAGGCATGGTCTCCTCAAGAACTTAAACCATTTCAGAGTCCTGGGGACTAGGAGGAAAGGGACAGAAGGGCCCTAAGATGACATCTTTTTGAGCCCAAAGCTCCTCATCTCTCCACCCAGATGTTGGGGATCCAGAGATGAGAACCACTGCATCCAGATGTGCAGTTCACAACTTACACAATTGTCCAGGGCGGCCCTGCCGGCACTCTCTCCGTTGTGCATTCCCAGTGCTTTGTAATGTCATTCTCACTCAGCAAATCTCTTTAAAATGTCTACCATGTTTCAGGCACTATGCTAAGCATAGAACAAATCAAGATAAATAAAATATACCCTCCAGAAGACACAGTCTAGTGCGGAAAACAGCCACCTGAAAATAAATATCCAGTGTTAAAAAAAAAAAAAGTCATACACAAAATACTATATCAGCAGAGGAGGAAGATGTAATGTTGCCAAGAAGGATCAGAAAACTTCCAAAGGAGGGTGAAATTTGGGGCAGAATCTTTAAGGAAAAAGAGTAGGAATTCCCTATATAGACAAGAATATTCTAGGCAAAAGCTACCAACTGAGCCAAGGCATGGAGACGTGAGGTTGGGTAATTTTTGCACAGCAATTTGGTTTGACTTCTATTCTAGATCTCCTCACCATACCTGGAGTCCCCTTAGTTCCTCTTGCCTCACAACAGTTTTAGGTAACTCTGCCCCAGGCTCTCCTTTGTCTCAAAGGACTGAAAAGTCAAAGAAGAGATTCCTCGGCTGGAAGCGGTGGCTCACACCTGTAAACCCAGCATTTTGGGAGGCTGAGGTGGGCAGATCACCTGAGGCCAGGAGTTCGAGACTCCTGTTAGCTAACTAACAGGAGTCTGGCTAACACGGCAAAATCCCATCTCTACTAAAAATACAAACATAGCCCAGCAAGGTAGCGGGTGCCTGTAATCCCAGCTACTTGGGAGGCTGAGGCAGGAGAATCGCTTGAACCCGAAAAGCAGAGGTGCTGCACTGAGCCGAGATTGCGCCATTGCACTCCAGCCTGGGCAACAAGAGTGAGACTCCATCAAAAAGTGAGAGAGAGAGAGAGAGATTCCTCAAGTGTGTGCAAAACTGGGGGTCCCAGAAGAGGAAGGATGTTTGCTTGCCTGAACATATCCCATGGTGTATAGTTAAGCAGTAAGTCCTTATCTCCTACACCAGAATTCCTCTAAGTTCTTGATATTTCCATTTACTCATTCAATTAACAAACACTGGGTATCTCTTATATCCCAGCAGCTGTGCAAGGAGATATACAGAGAAATCACACACATAGTTGCCCATGTGGTCTTTACTGATGTGTTTCATGGTGTGTTTCCCCAAGGGTCCAGTTGCCTGGACCCAGAGCAGTGACTGACTCTGCTGAACTGGAAAAGTGGAAAAACATCTTTTTCCTGCCCAACAGCACTTTTCACCCTCTTTGCCAGCTTTAAGACTTCAAGACCACCTCCAAAAACTCCTGAATGTGGTATAGAGATTCCACTGTGTTTGGAAGAGGCAGGATGGAGCACTAGAGATAAAAGGAGAAAGGGAGAGAGAGGAGAAAAGGAAGAATGACCACTATCCTGTATAGCTGCCCAGCATCTGCTAAGAAAATAAAAATGGCTGTATTTGCAGCCAGAGGCTTGTACCATCAACCACACACAGATCAATATGTGTTTATTGGCATTGACTCTTCTTTTTGTCAATTTTTTTCATTTTTTTCCTTTTGACTTTAAAAATAATCTCTTCTTTTAGGAGAGAAAAGGATGTCCTTAATTTAACTCTTACAAATCTTATCTAATGCATAGTTATCCAGAGGCTTTACTTTATTCAAATGAGAGATATCAGTAAGTTTTAGGTTAGTGAAAAGGAAAGATGTGATTTACTAAGATCAAATGTTTTCAGAGTATGAAAAGGTGTAACCTAGAAGATATCGTGGGGAGGAATTCCAAAGGCCTACGGCAATTTAAATGTGTTCAAACCACTCTCAAATGAAGGATAGTTTGGATTGTTCATTACTATCTAAAGGAAAAGGAAGAGGAAAAGGAGAAAAAATGAAGGAGAAGCAGCAATTGCCAAGAGACACTTGTTCAATCCAATAAAGTAATGATCTGTGCAAACTCTAATTATTGTATTTGCAAAACAGTATGTGTATAATTTGTGGACTTTCCCCCTCTCTTTCTAACACAATAAAGGATTCATTTCATAAAAACATTTTGTGGTTTTTTTAGAAGATTTGGACAAAAACAATGCATGTTTAACTCTGGAAACACAATAATGGATCCTTGAAAGATTTATCTGAAATCAAATGCAGTTGTCATTCTATATTGATAATCTTGGCTATTCATTATCATATTCAGCCCATCATCTATATGCAGATGACACTATCACTTATGGCAGTAGATTATGCTGGGAGAAAGCTTAATATTATCTTCAAGCTGATTTAAATGAGCTTTAAGATCATCTGGCACAATCTAACTTACTCTTAAATATTAATGAAACAAAGATCATGTTATTTAGCTCAAAACAAAATTGGGGAAACTGAAAACTGGCATGCAGCATGACCTTGTCGAAAAATCTCAACTATTCAAGATTTGAGGTCTATCCTGTCTTCACCTGAGACCAAAAATGTAATTATAGCATGGAAGGATGGAAGAATCAAAACTTCTTATTCAAGTACATATAGTTCTTGCAGTTCTTTTTTTTCTTCTTAAGAAAAATTATTTTCCATCTCTGCAATGTTGGAATTACGTGCCTTGGGTTTTGTTGATTTTATTTATCTGAATGCAGCTCAACATTTGTTAGCCAAATTAAAGATGCTTTCTCCTCTCTATCTGGACAGATTTGCCTTGAATTATACATCTCATAAACATTACCGTCTGTCGTCTTTTAAACAATTGGCTAAAAATTAGAAGACTCTCAACATTTTGTTGGCATGATAACTTCCCTCACACTTTATTTCCCAACATCAGACCACTTAACTCTTCTTGTTCAGTCATCCACATTTTCACAGCAAAATTTAGTGAATGGGGGGAGAAAAAGCAATAGCTGAAAGAATTAACCCTTCAACAGCCCATAGCACTCAAGCTCTGTGTGTGCCTGCATGAGTAAATGTGTGCACATGCATGTACTTATGTGGGAAAATGTCTTAAATTATGTAGATGACCTTTCTGGATCCCTTTTGCTCTCAAATGTCTCACTAAATCAATGGAAAAATTCCTTGCTGGTGGCCAGGGCTATGATGGAGCTCATGAGATACCACAGCTGAGGCAAGAACATGACTGTTTCCCTGGCTGGTTTCCCTGAAGAGGATGTAGATGCTCACAGAGCTGGAGGCTGAGCCCCAGACCTGGCCAGCAGAGACAGCTCAGTCCCTGGCTGGTGATGAAACTGAGCCACCTTCAAGACAGGAACGGGGGATGCTCAGGAAGAAAATGATGAGAGCGTCTTGGGGCAGATAGCCATCTTTGTTGTTATTGCTAAAGGTTTTCATTTACTACCACCTGCCTGACTTTTGAAGGATTCACTCAGTCATCAGCTTAATTGAGCCCTAGGCCTAATCATACCCACTAGCAGCAAATGAGATGTCATTTTCCAGGGACCTCCTGAAGGTGTCAGTAGGAAAGGATGTCCCCTGGAAGGCAGCATGGGCAGGAGTCCTGTAGGCCTACGGCAGTATGACACCATGACAGTACTTTCATAGTCTTGAATGGTGTGTGTCCATGTGTCTCTGCTCTCATGCTTATTCTGTACTCTGCCTCTCACTTGCAGATATTCCTCCCTCTGCCCTTCTAAGACAAGGAAGTCGAGTCAGAGAAGGGTTGAGTGTGTGGGTAGGTGGATGAATAGATGGATTGATGGTGGCTGTATATAGCAAAACAATGGGGATGTGCTTCACTGCTGACTCAATGGATCTCTCCATACGTTTTCTAAAGAGAAAGAGAGGAAGGACTGTGCCAAGCAGATGGTATAGTCATCTCTCAAAAGAAAGTTAACCTGAAGAATTTCACATCCACTAGAGAAGTGGGAAAATGTGCTCACCTAGGGCAAAGTTTAGCTTCCAGACTTGTGTCAAGTGACTGCTTCTAATCCTCTTCTTGAAGGCCCCGTTCAAAGTTACCTTTTCTGTGACACTTTCTCTAATTCTCCCAGGAAGACTTCATCACTCTCTCCTCTGTGCTACCATAGCTCTTTGTTCATATCTCATTTAGAGCCCTTCTATTTTGTGTGTGTTAGGATTGTATACATGTTGAAATCTCCACTGGGCCAGTCCCAGACATTATCTACCCAGCATCTCTCACAAGCCTTCTTCCTTGGCAACACAACACAACTTGGCTGACTATTGGCAGTCAGGTGCGTCAGAGGGGCTGGGTCATTCCTCTCCCGGCGTGTAAGCCCACTTGCTCTCTCCAGGCATGGCGATTCAGTCACATGTCCGGTGCTTCACAGCATGTGATGTGGTCTCATGCTGTTGGGGAAGGGGCAAAGGGACTTCTAAGAAATGTTTACTCCTAGCAAGACACAAAAGGGAAGAGTGTGCATATACAGATGTTGCTATGCGAGAACATGAACACACAGAGGTGCTGCAATCATCTTGTGGACAAAAGCCACACACTGAGGAAGGCAGAACCCAAAAATGGAAAAGACCTGGATCCTTGATGATGTCATTGAACCAACCCAGAGACCACACCATCGCTGAACTTCTTGTCCATTTTGAGTTGTGTCTTCTGCAACTCACAGCCAAAAGCATCCTGATTGGTAAATCTTCTCAACCTATGTCATGCAATACAATAGCCACTCATCACGTATGGCTGTTTAAATTGTAATTAATTTCATTTTATTATAATTTATATAATTTAAGTTTTAGTTCCTTAGTCACACTAGCCACAGATCCAGTAATCCAGTACTCAGTAACCACATGTGGTCAGTGGCTACACTATTGGACAATGCAGAATTACAGAACAACTCCAACACCTCAGAAAGATGCCTCCCACAGCATGGCTCTCAACTGCAAACTCCTCAAAGACAAAAACCAGATTGTTTTCATCTCTATTCCTGGTGGATCACTGTGAAACAAAAATGCTTAATAAAGGAATGGATTGTTTAAGTATTGTCTATTCTGAAGGAACTAGTCTTACTGCATTCTAACAAATTTTTGCAAGTAGGGGCATCCCTCCCCACCCCAGTGATTCTTCAGTTCAGGAAGGTGGCAACATCTGTGGTCACAGTCACCAACTCACTGGCCGTCTCCACTCCCTCTCCCTCCCCCAAACAGCATCCCCCTTCAGGCTGTTCCCTGTTTCCCTGTGCTGTTTTGTGTGCTTGTTTGTTTGTTGTTGTTGTGTTTTTTTGACAGGGTCTTGCTCTGTCACCGAGGCTGGAGTGCAGTGGCGTGATCTCAGCTCACTGCAAGCTCTGCCTCCCGAGTTCAAGTGATTCTCCTGCCTCAGCCTCCCAAGTAGCTGGAACCACAGGCACCCACCACTGTGCCTGGCTAATTTTTCTCTTTTTAGTAGAGACAGGGATTTCACAGTGTTGACCAGGCTGGTCTCAAACTCCTGACCCCAAGGGATCTGCCCACCTTAGCCTCCCAAAGTGTTGGGATTACAGGTGTGAGCCACCATGCCCAACCCCCTGTACTGTCTTTTAACCATCTCCAGGAATCCAACTTTTTTCATCCTTACTTTTTGCCTCCAAAATCCTCACTGACCTCTCTGCCTCTGAAAATCACAGATGCAAATAAAATATTCATTTGATCCATGTTTGATCCATTTTTCGGGGTGGTGTAGATATAAGAACTGTGTCTGTGTAGACAGAAGCTGCCCACACACCAGCCAGACATGACAGCATTCCAGCTTTGTCTGTCTCCCCCTCCTCCATGAAAACCTGGTGCCTGTCCTTCTGTCCTGTTGCTGAGCAGTGCTTCATCACCAAAACCCAAAGCATTGCCCCGCCTCTCAGGGAAAGAGAGTGCACTTGGAATAAAGCCCTGGGTGAAAGTAAAGGGCACACAGTCCATGGAAACTTCTGCAGAAGCATCCTGCAGTTCCCTTAGAGTCCAAAAGCAGAATCTGCTGCAGTAGCCTGGGTGAATGGCTGCCAGGAGAGTGCCAGGCAGTGTCCTCTCCTTCAGACTCAGTTCCTGAGAAGGAAACTCTGCCCTTATCCATCAGAGAAGTCCACCTTCTGTTGTTTGAATGGTTGGGGCAAGAGTCTTGCCTAAGCCTGATGGGGCATGGATTAGGGTTTCTCCTGCTCTCCCCAACCCCTCCCTCTTGCCTGCAATGTGGTACATAGGGGCTTTAAATAGTAACTGAGTTTTAGAGTTTTTGCCCTTGTAGCTACCCAAAAGCCCTTGGTCACAGGGCAGCCCACCAGAGAAGGCCAAAAATTAAGCTCCTTGGGTTTGTCCCAGCCCTTTAGACACGCCTTTCCCAGTAGAACTGTCATTATTTTTGTCCTAACCCTTTGCATCAATTCCGCTGCCTCCTGCCCACAGGCACACTTCACAGGCTTGCACAAATGGCTCCTGGGAGCCACATGTTGCTGAGCGGACTGTGTTTTAGGCTCTGACCAGTTCAGGATGCCTGATGTGGATGCTGGGGTACTATTCATCTCTGAGGGGTGCCTTCAAGATTTATGATCTGTTGTTCTTTCTAGGGTGCCCAGGAGGGCTCTCTGCCAAGAGGCCTGAGACACAGGCCTCCTCTTGTTCTGACGGTGACTAGGGTGTTGGGTGTATGTCTCCCAAAGGGGCCTAACTCTACCAACCCCTGGGTTTGAAGAGATATTTTATTAAGTGATGTTGACATGCTTGGCTTTAATTAGTTCCTTCACAACGTGCCAGTTTTATAGGCTTGATCTTACAAATATGAACTTTGAACTGCAGTGTGTCATATGTGAATGAGAAAGATTTCAATTGAGTGAAGCCAGGGGTGAAATGCCACAGTGCATAGACAGCTACAAGAGATCTATGGCTGGGCTCCATTCTCAGCTCAGGCCTCGTTCACTGTTGTGTGACCTCCCAAGTGACCGCAGGCAGAATTCTAGGGAGTTCAGCAAGAAGCAAGCCCAGCTATCTCTACCCCAAGGCGCAAGGGGGTAGTTGTGAGCTCTGACTGCAGAGTCAGAGTGACGGGGTGCTGCCCTAGCCCTCTTGGCTTATTAGCTGTCTTAGGGTATTCATCTTAGCTTTTCTGAGCCTCAGCTTTCTCACTTCTTAAAATTCAGGTTATAACGATGGAATCGTTCTCTGAAAGCTGCTGTGAAGATTCGAACGTGGTGCCTGGCACCACCTTGAGTGCTCCATAAATTAAAGGTGCAGCTATTTTGTTTATTTGTTGTTTGCAGGGAGTTGGGAACAGGGGGAACAGCTGCAGGCAGATGAAGCCTGGAGGACTCTGGGTTCTGGGGACCACAGAGAGCTAAGTCCGGATGCACAGTGGATGGAAATAGATTTATTCCAGAGAAATATTTGAGTGCAGCATTGGCTTGTCTTGAACTCAGTCCAAAGAAGTTACTGCCAAATGGACCCCATAATGAGGCTGGGTTTTGGTGTGTGTTTTTTAAAATCAATAATGCAGAGGAGGAGGGCTGGAGCACCAGGTCCTTGCGGAATGGGAGGGTTTACTGTCACCAAGAAACAGTTCATCTCGCACAGACTCAAAGAATCTCACTGGAGCTTGGCCAGGGTGGCTGCAGCCCAGAGCTTTGAAGTCAACTGTTCTTAGGTTTCTCCTTTTTCTCTTTTCTTCTTCTTTTTATTTTTTTTTTTTTCTCGCTTCTTTTGTTGTCGTTCGTGTATACACGTGTGTTGTTGTTTTGTTTTTTGTTTTCATGGTGTATTTCCCTTTGATTTCCCTTCATTTTGAAGTCAGTTTCCCTTTGAAAATTCCATGTGTCTGGGTTGTGTGATGGGGAACACGGAAAGGGATTTGGGCTTTGTCTGTGTTGGACCTAAGAAAGAGAGGTCCCTTGGGCTTGAGAGTGCTCAAGGCCACTCAGGAGCCCATCTCCAAAGATGGAAACTGTCAACCTCCACCGGAGCCTTCCCCAGGGCCTTCATCTGCCAAACCCAGGAGGCCTCTGTATCCTTCTAAAGTACAGATGATTCTGTGGGATCAAGGACATGGAAGTACCATGGGGCAGCTCAGTGCAGAGCAGAGGAGCCCTGGCTTGGGAGTCAGGAGCCGCTGGCATTTAACCTCCCATCCTTTCTACTGAAAAGTCCCTGCAGCACTAACAGTTTGTTGTCTTAACCTAAGCCAAGCAAGTGCTTTAGATGGTTTACATCCAAGCCACTAAACTGACCGAGAAGAAAAGGGATAAGCAACAGGAGATCAGGTGGAAGCCCAAGGAACTCATCTTTGCACCCAAAGTAAAATGAGGAGTCAGGTGTCCCACATCCGTCCCTTCTGATCCACCTCTTTTACACAACCTGCCAGGCCAAGCCTGGGCAGACAGTGGGGATGAGATGGAAAGGAAGAGCTAATGTGAAAGTCTCTGTAAAGGAAGAACCCAAAATGCCTGGAAACCAGTCAGGCTAATTCTCACTAAGGTGATAGTGACTTTGTAGATATTTCCTTCCAGAAGTACTTTTATTTAGAAGGAAGACACTAAGAAAGAGAAAGAGATCATAACGGGAAGTCAATGCCTAGCCTAAAGGCAGTACTTTCCAGTCCCAAGCACTACTCCTTCAAAACATGAGTTGACCATTACACAAATTTTGGAAAACTGCCGCATACTGTCTTTCTTGTAGGTTCACCAATTAACATCAACACTTCAATAGCTGGGAGAAGACTTGTGTTAAAAAGGCCTTTTTAACTTTGTTTAAACCGTTGTTTCCCAAATGCTTTCATCACAAAACCCTTTCCCATCTCCAAGTAAAAACTATTAACATCCCAAATTCTGCACCTCAGCCTAAAGTCTAAAGCAATGTATCTTTAACAATGAGATTTTAGGTACCTTCAAAAAAACAAGGAGTATCATCCCCATCTGGGTATCCCCTCCTCTCCCAACCCCCTTCATTGACCCAGGCAAGGCCACTGGATAGATTTAGAATCCAGGAAAGGCCCAGGTCAGGGATAAGAGCATATCTGGGTGCCAACCAAAAGTAACATCAGAGAGGTGCTGACTGTTCAGGCCAAGGCTAAAACCTGAAGCCCAAGGACAGCTGCTGGGCACTGGGGGACAGGAACAGGCATGGGACAAGAGCATGAGATAAGCTCAGACTGAAGTGGGTTTTATTGTACCAGTCCCATAAGTGGTCTCTCTGGCATGGGGGTATCTTAAAGACACCACACAATCTTACAGACTGGTACTTCCCCGAACCATACCAGAAAGCCAGCCTTGTAAATAATCATGCATTTGGTTAAATGCTCACAGTCGCCAAGAATAGTATTAAGGAACTGAGACTAAGGCCTGCTCTAATGTCAGCATTCATAACTAAGGGGCTATGGTACTCACTCAAAAGATAGAGAAAATTAAGATTCCAGATCACATGGGCGCTGACTCTGCTAATTAGGGTAAGAAGTGGCCGCCTGGGGTGAAATGACACAATATAGACCCATTCTCCCTATTAGATTTGCAATGGAAGATGAATTATCTAACTAGCCAGTACAGATCACATTGTGTTCCATGCAGGACTCGGGTAGCACAGACCTGTTAGGATGAGAAAATGAGTCATCGTGTGCATGCACAGTAATCACCATCACAGAGAAGTGGGTGAACAAGTTCCACAAATTTTCCGGTAATAGGGACTAACGCTTGTTGAATGCTCACCCTGTGACAAGTGCTGGGCTAAGCACTTTACCTGGATTATCTCATTTAATCCTCACAGCAGCTCCATGAAGCTCAAGAAGGTTAAGCAGCTTGGCCCAGGTCAGGGATAGAACCGCCATTCAGCTCTGCAGTCAGTCTCCAGAGCCCACGCTTAAACACTGGCTCTTTCCATCCCTGCATCAGGCCCACTGAGGATCCCCCCATCTCATCACATTCGCTACATCCCCATACAGCATCCTCTCCCTACAACGCGATCCCATCTGTTTTTCCTGACAGTTAGATCTCTAAACCAGCACTTACCTAATAGGCTACTGGTAGGCTGAGATATGATGCTCCCCTACCAATCTGAGGGGCAGGAGTGTAGGACCTGGGGTGGCCACATCTTGGGCTGGTAGTCCTGGGTGCCAACCATGAAGCTACTGCCTCCCAGCTCCAAACCTACCCTCTGTACTTGGATCTGTGATGCTGGGACTGGGGGGCTGCAAATACATTTCTCCTTTTACAGATGACTCCCCAGATGGTCCTCAAGTGAGGCATTGAAGGGAGACTGGGAGGCAGGAGGTGGCAGAGAAGACTTGCTCCTTCACACATGCTGGCTGTTCCTGGCAGTGGTAACCTGGCATTGGCTCTTTAGCCCCACAGCAGCAGTGGATTCCAGTTTCCAACTTTTCCCTACCCTCCCAGAACCAGCCTTGTTATGTCCCTCGCAGGTACCAGCAGCATCCAGGCAGTGCCCCTCCCCAGAAGCAGGTTCCCGGGTCCCTGGGCTCCATCCTCCAAGCTCCTAAGGTACCAGTGGTCCCCGAGCAGCAACCCCTGCTCAGAGGACTGGTCCTAGCTCCCTGGGACCCTTGTCCAAGCTCCAAGGTCTGATAATCCAAACTTCTCTCCTCTTTTCCCCAGCCTCAAGGAGGCAGCTGCAATTCTTCCATTTGGATTACTTCTGTCTTCTGTACTTTCTCAGTCCTAATGCTTGTTCAACCAATTCCCCATATTCAGCTCTGTCTGTTACTATAACTAGAGTGGTTTCTGATGTCCTGAACTGGACTCTGATTAACGTATCTGGTCATCTCAGTGTGCCATAAAAACATCATTTTCTATGTGTGTCATGACAGTGAAAAGGTTTCGGAATCTCCATCCCCTCCATGACAACCTGGGCCCTAGAAAAGCAGCCATTAGATGATATAGACAGGGTTTATTCTCCAATATACATGCCTAAGAAAATAATTTCAAAATTAGAGTCAAAAGGGTGCTAGCGAGCATTTAATTGTTCTGGACACATGCCTAATGCCTAAGTCCTCCTGGAACTGGACACACAGATCAGCCTTGATTGTCATTTACACGGAAACCACAGGCATCTCTGAGTAGCAGAGGACAGCTTCTCTTCCGTGCTCCAAAGTTAAGCTATTATGACACAGGAAGGCTTAAATTCAGACTTCTTTAAATATTAAAAGCAGAAGTCTGAGATTGCAGCCCCATATTCAGCTTATCTTTTTTTCTGTTAATCAATCACCCAGTATTTATTGAGCACCAGTAGATGCCCGTCCCAGAAAGAGATGACTTGCAAATGAGCGTGGAAGGCACCCGCTAGATAAGCATTCATTTCCCTTTACAGCCCTTCTGGGCTTTCAGTCACTGCTCAATAGGCACTTTTCATAACTCCCCATTGTTGTCAGGCTATTTTTATCCTTCCCGTACGAATCAGAGTATGACTTACTGTCCCACTGTTAAAATCCTTATTCTGGTAAAACCATTATTATTTATTTGTTTGGTATCTTTCAAAAAAATTTTGTGGCTTGAACCCTCATCTCAAAATAAAATTTAAATAATCTCATCATTAAATACCTTATGCTGAATGGACAAAAGTAAATGACATCAATATGTGGACAATTTATAAAAACAGCAACTTCAAAGGCCAGGTCAGCCACATCCCCATTATCCAGATGTTCCTTAGAAGGGAGGCACTGAGCCACTCTTCATACCAGGATGTGGCCAGAATTGGCCTGTTCTGTGCAGTAACTTGGAGACCAGCATTCCAGATGAGCTGATTCAAAATTAATTATTTAGGACAAAACGCATCCTAAGTAATGGCAACTTAGTAATAATAGTAATAATACTTAGTAATTATTCAGTACAGCTCAAAATTCCCTGTTCATATGAACTCACTGTTAAGAGCTAAATTGTTTCCCATCCCCTGCGACCAAATTCATATGTGAAAACCTTCACCGCCAGTTCCTCAGAATGTGGCTGCATTTGGAGATAGGGTCTTCAAAGAGGTAATTAAGTTAAAATGAGGCTGTTAGGGTGTGCCCTAATGCAATCTGACTGATGTCCTTTATGAGGATAGAGGGAAAGGGAGAGGAAATAGAGGATAAGGAAGAGGAGAAAGGGGAAAGGGGATGGAAAGAGAGAGGGGGAGGGGAGGAGAGGGAGAGGAAGAGATCAGACAGGGGCACACACACAGAGGCACTATGTGAAGATACCAGATCATCAAAAGACAGCCATCTGCAAGCCCAGGAGAAAGGTCTTAGAAGGAAGCAACCATGTCTATGCCTTACTCTTGTTCTTGACTCTAAAACTGTGAGCTGTTGTGTAAGCTACTCAGTGTTTCCTATGACTAAGTGGTATTTCGTTTGCTATGGCAGTACTAACAAACTAATACTTTTTTTTTTTTTTTTTTTTTTTTTTTTTTGATACAGAGTCTCACTCTGTCTCCCATGCTAGAGTGCAGTGGCGCAATCTCGGCTCACTGTAACTCCCCCTCCCAGGTTCAAGCGATTCTCCTGCCTTCCTGCCTCAGCCTCCAGAGTAGCTGGTACTACTGTGCACCACCATCCCCAGCTAATTTTTTGTATTGTTAGTAGAGTCAGGGTTTTATCATGTTGGCCAGGCTGGTCTCAAACTCCTGACCTCAGGTGATCTGCCCACCTCAACTCCCCAAAATGCGGGGATTACAGGCATGAGCTGCCGCGCCTGGCCACCCATGAACTTTCAGAATAGTTTCTAACATGGAAAATCTACTTACCTACAAATCTTTTCTCTGCTTTTCAGCTGGGTAAAAATGAAGCAGGAAAAGATTGGCGAACTCTGCCAGCATCTCTCAGCTCAACCATGGATGGATGGCATTTGGTCTGACCCTCTCCCTTCTCTGCTCACCACAGCTCTGTTCTCCAGCCTGACTGATAGGGTGGGAAAACCAGTATTAAGCATGTATTTTCAAAGAACAGCCAATTCTTGATTATCCATTACTAATGTGGATCGGAGCCTGCACAGAAAATTAAAATCCACATACATTCCAAACCCCAGTATTAGCCATTAATGTCAACATACTCAAACACTTCAGACTTCATCAACCCCTGCTGTTTTCCTTTGAGGAAAAGCCTAGCAGTGTTATGAATTTATCTATTACCTTTAACTATCCATAAAATATCATGCAGTTGGGAAAGCCCCAACTTCTCTTTGATAGAATATTCTAAAGTGTATTCTTAGGGGAGAAATGGAACTTTTATATCCTTGACTTATTTTTAAATTGCAAATGTTAATTTAACATTTTGTAAGATGGCATGCAAAATAGTTGGTGTAATCTTTCATAATCCTGTGTTTTAAAGAGAGGAATAATGTATTTTCCCAGGTAAACCAACTAGAACCCACTAAAAAATTATCTCAGAATCATAATGCTAGAAGACCTCTAATGAATCATTTAGTTGTTTTCTTCTTTTCTTTCTTTCCTTCTTTCTTTCCTTTTTTCTCTTTCTTTCTTTCTTTTCTTTCCTTCCTTCCTTTTCTTTCTCTCTTTTCTTCTTTTCCCTTTTTTAGCAACAGATCTCTCTTTTCAAAATTAATCTTTTGTGGAACTTTGATATAGAAGAGATTTGAGCTTCTCTTATTGAAGTAGGCATGAACTGCCCATTCAGCCTCCTCATTGTCCCTTGAATTTCCTGAGATCTTAGGGCTGTAAAAAAAACAAAACAAACACAAAAACAAAACAAAAAACAAACAAACAAAAAAACAGAACAAAAACCACAGACCTATTTCAATTCATTTCACAGATTTGGAAACCAAGGTCCATATGGGAAACATCATCATCGCCAAGGCTGAGCATTTTATAATGGCATAGCCAGGTCTGGAGCCCAAATCTCCTGATTTGTGGTCCATAAACTTTGCCTGCATCACCCTGTTGATCACATTGACTTTGTTTTGTGTGACAAGTTGGGTCCCAGAACAGCTTTAATGCCTAACCAGTTCTGCAGCTTTCACCACCAGGAGCAGGCTTGTGTGCTGAGACCATCAGCATCAGTACATTAAGCAGATCTCTTCAATGCCCAGAATTCTTAGGCAGATTTCCAGATATCAGATGAACAACCTCGGGGTAAAGGTTATTTGCCTTGAAAAAATATCCATATATTCAGATCTAGTGGTTCTCCAACTTTAGTATCCCCTTTATGATTACTGGGGGGATTTGATAAAAATACAAATGCCAGAAGTTCTGATTCAGTAGGTCTAGGGCATAACCCAGGAATCTGTGTTTTAATAATGATCCCAGGTGGATCTGATGAAGTGGTCCCCAGACCACACTTTGAGATACACGGCTTTAATTGTTCTTTGTCATTAAAACCTTCCCCTGGAAGAACTAAAGTTGGCTCAGACTTCAGGAACTGCATGCTTTTAAACAAGCTTTCAATCTGACAAGAGTTTTAGCCACCACAACCACCACCACCACCCAGATTCAGAGCATTATCCTCCAGATGGTGTCTTACTCTCACAGTGGCATCCTGCTAAATTCCACAGCGACTAGATAATCATCTCAGGTGGTCACACTGGGAGAAGCAACAGGAACTGATGTAAAGAACCAAACTTTGTTTTCATGCAAATGGTTTCCATGGAAAATTAAACAAGCAATAGAGACATACAAAAAGGTATTGTGTATATCAGTAACCAGAAAAAGTCTCTCATAAGATAGCTCATCTAAATTTGAAAGTACTATCAGCTTTGGAAGGTCTTGAGTTCAAATAGTAGAGGGGTAAGTCTAAGGAGCTGGGAAGCCAAGCAAAGGTTAAGATTTCAGGGCAAATATCAAATCTTGCACTGAGAAATCCCTGTGTCAGGCTGTGCCAAAACCAGATGTTTTTACTAGTAATTAGTATTATGATAATTCATTTAACTAGGAATAAAATAAGGCATGATTGTTTACTGCTGCCTGTTTCCCCAGACAGGCAGAGAAATGAGAAGAAAAATCTCAGAGGTTTTACTCTTGGCTAAATGGAATGATTTTCTCAATTAACCTGGAATGAACACAGCAACAAAATAATTTGCCCTTACATTATAGAAGAGTTGTAAATAGACTTTTAAACACTTCCTTACATGTGGAAGTCAAGGTGGAAGATAGACTGCCAAGGAATTGAAAACATCTTGAGTTTGGTTTCCATCTGAAAAGACACAGTCCTTAGAAACCTACTCACGTTGTCAGCCATGGCATGCGACTTCCAAAAGCTATTCTTGGTTTCTCTTCTCTGTACTGAACCCTTTCCAAGGCCAAGAAATTGTGGGTTGAATTGTGGTAAGATGAAAGATGCTTCTGAGAGCTTAGGAGAAAAGTGTACAGGAGAGCAGAGAATGTATATCTGAGAGGAGGCCGACAGCATGGCTGGGCTTTCATATGAATCCTTAATATAAACTAAGAATCGATTGTGGGCAATGAACAGTGATCATGGCAGAGCACACCCCAGCAAGGGAGTTACTCTACTGTGACTGTGTCAGGCTGATGAATCCTGGGGGAACAGGACGGGGAGTGGCGGGGCACAGGGGCATGTGGCACCCTCACACGGACACCCCAGAAGAAAAACTACTTGTAACTGTCAAATTTACACGAAGCCAGCCAGACATTCTACAACATAAACCACTTCGTAAAGCACAAGGTACAGCCACATTTCTTCACTAGTAGGACAGAAACCGCATTTTGTCCCCTTAAAGATAATTTTTAAAAAGAGAAACTATGAGCACTTTTGCCCAAATAAAATCTCTTTTATCCTTATAAATAAAATACTCTTTTCCGTCGGTAGCTGCATCTCTTTGACACCCTCCTGCATTCTCTGCTACCACTACCTTTTCCTTTACCTCACTCAGGATTTCTTCAAGAGGTTGAACAGGAGACATTAGTGTCTCTGGGTTATGAGATGTGACTATGTTACAACATGCGATGACGTTTGTGTTCAGGACCAAGGACAGTGACCCCCGTGCGCGCTTAGCCACCGCTCCCAGCCCCCTTTCTCTGCCCACTCCCTAACATTTTAGCCACATCACATCTATGAACAGAGGAGTGTGGACCACATTGTTCAAATTAGACACCAAAATACAGCTTAATTACACTATAAGAAACAGTGCTTTTTCCACCAATGTCCACTTTTTACCACTCAATAAATACATATTGAGGAATGGGACTTGTAAAACTCAGTGTTTCTTCCCTACTTGCTTGGGTAAGTCTCCCAAGTGGCCTTAGACCTGAAGATGGCAATTGCAGATTTGGGAAAACAGATGGCTGTCCCTTGCCCGAGCCCTACAGCCACAATAAAACTTATAAGCTCTCCTTGGTTCTCCCATGTGTGGGCTGGCTCCCCACCACCTTAGTGTGTCTGTGAGATCATCATGACCTTTGAAAGAAGCTCAGTCTGAGGCATAAGAACCAGACAAACAACCCTTCTGTCCACTTCTGGGCCCACCAGTGTCTTGAAACTAGATATTCAACTCTCAAGAAGCCATAAGTAGTAGAAAACTTGCTTCTTTTTGCACCTTCTGGATTAAGGTCAGAGCACACACATCTCCTGGAATAATGTGCTTTTGCAAGATAGAACAGAAGGTACAGAGGATATAAATACCTCACAATTCTGTTAAATACCTTTATTTATAGAAATGAAAGTTAGGAACCAGGATTATTGCTGCAATATGAAGAAAGTAGAAACTAATTAAAAATGAACATTTTAGCATGCTATCAAAGGGCTAGGGCTCTTTTTGAAGGTGTCCTTTGCAAACAGAAAGAGGTTACAGCATGGAGAGATTATTTATTCATTTTCTGATTTTCTCTCTCTCTCTCTCTCTCTCTCTCTCTCTCTCTCTCTGTCTCTCTTTCTCTTGCATACACACATACACACACACACACACACACACACACAACCATATAGCTCAGTATATTTAGAATACTGACGTCAAAGAGAAAGATAAAGGGATAGCAGATCCTAGCTAACCCCAGATTCTTACGTGCATTGTCTCCATTTTAAAAGTGAGATGAAAGATGGAGAATTTCAAGTAAGTCTAAAACCTGCATCAAACCTAACAAGGCATCCAGGTGCCAAGGGTCATGTTCTAGGTCTTGACAGGGTGAGACAAAGCCAAACAGCAAGTAGTCACTGCACAGTAGCATTGCTCATTTGGAGACACTAAAGAGAGGAAGAGGCACTAACAGCAGCCCAGCAACCTGACCCAGGGGCTTCCCCCACTGGCTGGGTATAGACTTCCACCGTAACCTGCCCAGGGTTACCATTTGCTTCTTGGACAGCATCACAGTGAAGAGCTCTGCAATCCTGGCACTGTGTTCTTTCAACCAACAGTCACAGAGCTTTCATTATACACAAGGACATCTGCACAGCACCCAGGTTACAGCAATAAATCAGAACGCAGCTACCTAGGAAAGGAGTCAGACAGGAGCAACTACATGCCACTATCTTTTTTATTTTTTTAATAGAGAAAACATAAACTTGAATAGCAAAACTAAAAACATTTTTTACAAACAAAACTCATATCATGGCCAGGTATGGTGGCTCACGCCTGTAATCCCAGCACTTTGGGAGGCCGAGGTGGGTGGATCACCTGAGGTCAGGAGTTCGAGACCAGCCTGGCCAACATGGCAAAACCCTGTCTCTACTAAAATACAAAATTATCCAGGAGTGGTGGTGCATGCCTGTAATCCCAGCTACTTGGGAGGCTGAGTCAGGAGAATTGCCGGAACCTGGGAGGCGGAAGTTGCAGTGAGCTGAGATTGTGCCATTGCACTCCAGCCTGGGCAACAGAGCAAGACCCTGACTCAGAACACAAAAAAAAAAAAAAAAAAAACCTCATATGTGGTGATGTTAATCACTGAAAGTAAAATATGACCCATTATTTTTTGCCATTGAAAAATTGTCCTCTGTGACACCTGCAGGCTCTGAAATAGTTTACTCTTTTGGGCTAGGAAACATTGGCCTTCATTATACTCCTAAACAGAAAACATCTCTTCTATTTTTCTTATTCTCTCCCCCAAATGGTTAACAAACCCCAAAGCTCTCTCTCAGACTTTGGTTCTCCTCCCTGAAAGGATTACCCTCCAGCAAAACAAGACACTGCACAGGCTGCTTGGGGGGAGCTTGTCAGTTCTTTGCTTTTCCCAAGACTTATTAATTTGGGCAGGACCTTAGGAAAAGGAAGAAGGGAATGGGGCCAAGAATTAATCTACTCTGAGCTGTGGTGGGTCTAGAAAGGGGCCCTAGCACTTGTTCATTTAAACTCCTGCTATTTTCACCTCTCAAGGGCTCTGCCTCCTCTTGCCAAATTAACCATGCTAAACAGAGTTGGATTTCTAGCAATACAATGCTCGCATCTAGGGTATCTTTCTGCAAGGTAAGCAATCTTGCCGTTGATTCCCCCAGGCACTTGGTGCATAATGTTAGCTGGATTTCAATATCGTTGTGAAACTCTGTGGTCTTTTGGAAATGCTTGTGTAGGTATCCCTGCCTAATGGATGTTGGCTACCCTCACAGAGGAAGCCAACTTTCTCCCCTAGGATTTGCGCAGAGTAATTTCCCTCAAGCTATTATTACCTTAGGAACTGGTCTCCTAGGGATGAGCTGAATCAAAGCCCAGTCATACTTAACTTTCCCTTTCAAAGGAAGATGCCCCCTTTAGGTTGCTGAGCCCTGATTCACATGTTTATTTATGGAGGAAGCCTCTATTTCAGGGGCCAGTCGTTTTCTCTTGGAGAGGCAAAGCTAATTTCAGCCACCTGAGTGTTATAAACAAACACACAATACGTAAAGGTAAAAATGCAGGTCAGGAGGGGCCCTCACACCTCCTAACATAACCCACTGATGCTGCTAAAGGGAGAATTGCAGAGGAGCAAAAGTGGTCTTCCTCTCAGACACAGCCCCATTCTGACCATTCACAAAACCCACTATCCCAGAGCCCCAGCACTTCTGTGTGCCTTCACCTTTGCTCTCTGACCTCCAAGGCCCTCCCTCTATCAGCAATCTCCCTTCCCATGGAAACAGGAATAAATCTCCATTTTGGGAGAAATGATTTTCAGCCAGACCAGCGAAGCCCTCCAAGGCTCTCAGTTGGGTGGAAGCTCCTCTGGGTCCCAGAGGGGATTAGATAAGGATCTGGGGAGAAATGTAAATCCTGGATGGCAGCTGCAGGGGCTGAAATGAACCAGCCTATTACCCAGCACCTCTCTGACGGTGAGGGTTAATTTATCACATGGAATCCAATCACTTCTTATAAAAACCAGTGCAGGTTTCATTTAGTTTGATGAGGTATATTGCAAGATTTCAGAAAATCAATTTTACTGAGAGCCCTATTAAGCCCCAGGGAATATAACACTACATGTACCTCACATAAGTTTTTGTTATTACCCAGCGCATCACTGGGGAAATTATATACTTAGCCCAATGAAGGGTAATGACTGCCTTCATTGTCTTGGGCAGCTCCCAACCTGCTTACCTCGGTGAAATAACAAATAAAAATGGTAGGGCGCCAAATTGGTACTTTGAGTCAGAGGCATGATAAGAGTGAGCAAAAGCAACTTAATTTTCCAAACATCTGAACTGCTTGCAGTATGGGATATGACTAGCCCATGCTATAAAATAGCAGGCATTATGGACACCTCCTATTTTGACCAAAGCCCTATTCTGATCGAGCCCCTTAGCTTGAGTTCTCAGAGTAGCAGCTGCAAAGGAGGTCACAGTGGACGCAGATTGCTTTAAACTGATCTGCCAGTTTAATATTTCCAGAGAGTTATATTTCTTAGTAAGAAACTGTTCCACTGTGGCTAAGGAACATTCCTGTCTATGCTCATCTGGTCTCTTGGATACTTTTGTATCTCCACTGAGGCAGGAGAATGGCGTGAACCTGGGAGGCAGAGCTTGCAGTGAGCTGAGATCGCACCACTGCACTCCAGCCTGGGTGACAGAGCAAGACTCCATCTCAAAAAAA
>NW_016805059.1:6171083-6173051 GCF_001698545.2 Rhinopithecus bieti | reverse complement strand
AAAAAAAAAAAAAAAAAAAAAAAAAAAAAGAAGAAGAAGAAGAAGAAGAAAAGATTAGGACACAGATATATACAGGGAAAAGACCATGTGAAGACACAGGGACATGACAGCTGATATGGTTTGGCTGTGTCCTCACCCAGATCTCACCTTGAATTGTAATAATCCCCACATGGCAAGGGCAAGCCAGATGGAGATGATTGAATCATGGGGACCGTTTCCCCCATACTGTTCTCTTGGTAGTGAATACATCTCATGAGATCTGATGGCTTTCTAAATAGGAGCTCACCTGCACGAGCTCTCTTGCCTGCTGCCATGTACGATGTGACTTTGCTCCTCATTTGCCTTCCGCCATGACTGTATGGCCTCCCAGTCATGTGGAACTGTGAGTCCATTAAACCTCTTTCCTTTATAAATTACCCAGTCTTGGGTAGGTCCTTATTAGCAGCATGAGAACGGACTAATATGACAGCCTTCTATAAGCCAAGGAGAGGCCTTAGAAGAAACCAACCTTGCTGACACTCAGACCTTGGACAGCTATTTGCCAGAACTATGAGAAAAAAAAAATTCTGTGGCTCAAGTCACCCAGCCTGTGGCACTTCATTATGGCAGCCCCAACAAACAGAGACCCAGTACGCAGATTCTCCGTACAGCAAACCAGAGACCTCTGCAACACAGCCTGTCAAGATTTTTCAAATCAAGCTGGAGATTTTTTGAGTTTACATTGCCATCATCTCAATTTTTAACCTCAAGCATAACAAAGCAGCTGTTTGCACAGAGGATTATTGTTCTGTGCCTTTGCCTGCAGGGAAATTCAGGCTTTGATGCCGCTTACAGAGCCAATGGAGCAACTGGAACATCAGGACGCAACAGACAAATTACCCATGAGAAAGGACAGAACGTTTTAAAACAGTGTTTAAAAAATCATGTTGCTTTCACTGATGTTAGGCTGTGACATCCCTTACCAATTTTTATATGTCAACTCTAAATTAGATCAGTTTGTTTATTTATACACATTGAGTAGAGTCATACACATGTATGATATATGGATTTAGCAGCTGTTCACATAGTTGCTTCTCTTCAAGGTGTTTAACAAAAATTAACTAATGCTACATGCAACCTCCCATATGTTCACTGTAACATGCGACAACCCGCAGAGGATGTGATGCAAACTTTAAAACAAAGTGAAGCTCTAATTCGATTATTTTCTGTTTGATGGGATTCCTGGGGGAATTAACTACCAAATGGAGATTCAAATATCTAGTTAAGAGAAAGGGTTGATATTATTCAGTTAGTTACCTTGATATCTTAGCTTTTATCTGTAATAGATATTCTAACCTTTATCTTTTTTCCTATTTTTCCTGGAGGCATTGCAATATTGCATTTAAAAAAAAAAAAAAAAAACCTTTCTGCCATATTGAGCAAAAGCAGAATGATTAAAGTAACAACTGGAAACAAAACATGAGGATGGCATTTTAGGATTACAAAATGCTTTTCTGACAAATTTTCATTTCATGTTTACCACATTTTTTACAGATTAGGTTATTATTCCTGTTTTATAGATGGGGAAACTAAGTATCAGAAAGGTAAAGTGGGCCGGGCACAATGGCTCACTCGGGTAATCCTAGCACTTTGGGAGGCTGAGGTGGGTGCATCACTTGAGGTCAAGAGTTTGGGACCAGCCTGGCCAACATGGTAAAACCCTGTCTCTACTAAAAATACAAAAATTAACCAGGCGTGATGGTGTGTGCCTATAATTCCAACTACTCGGGAGGCTGAGGCAGGAGGATCACTTGAACCTGGGAGGCAGAGGTTGCAGTGAACTGAGATAGTGCCACTGCATTCCAGCCTGGGTGACAGAATAAGACATTGTCTCGAAAGAAAGAAAGAAAGAAAGAAAGAAAGAAAGAAAGAAAGAAAGAAAGAAAGAAAGAAAGAAAGAAAGAAAGAAAGAGAGAGAGAGAGAAAGAA
>NW_016805059.1:6161297-6169823 GCF_001698545.2 Rhinopithecus bieti | reverse complement strand
AGGGAAGGGAACGGAAGGGAAGGGAAGAAGAGAAAAAAGTAAAGTGATTTTCCAAAACTTTCACAGCCAGCCAAGAGAGAGCCAAGCAAAAATTTAAACCTGAGCTTCCAATATTCTTTCCCAATGTCTCCAAATGCCCTTCTCCTTCCACCAAGGATGTATCACAAGCTATAGCCAACTCCTCACAAAAGAATGTTAAAAAGGTGCTTCTCTGTAAAGCTGCCCTCCTGCCCTTCTCTTCATTGGTGCTGTTGATAGCAGTGCTTCTCCTGCCTGAGACAAGCCTGCAAAGGTGGACAGATGTCCCCACCAGGACACTCAGGGTGAGACTGCAATGGCAACCTGCAGAGTCCAGGGCTTGCCCACTATGAAAATGGTCCCCAAGTGTGCTTCCGCCTCATCTGGTCATTGACCTTCTTATGAATGAGGTGGGGCCAGGGCTCAGGACTTACAGTGAGGAGGGGGCTGCCAGAACCCAGAGGTAAGAACAAAAAGGCAAAGGTGGGAACAGCTGAGATGAACTTCCTTCTCTGCATCCCCTGCCGTCCTTTCCGCTGGCCTAGGCCATCTGGAGTTCGCAATTATGTGTCTTGCCCACAGCTCACCTACCCTACACAGGAATATTCTAGAGCAGAATCCATGATGTGGTGAGGAACTGCCATGCCCTCAACCGCCTTTTAAGGAACATTTTCCTAAAGCACAGCATTCTCTGTCTCCAGTTTTGGATTAATACTTTTATTTAGTGGACCATTCATGCTACCTGGGCCACAACTGATGGTACCCAGGATGAGTGCCCAACCAATGCAGGCTGCTCGCCAAGGGGACCAACCACCTCTGAGGTGGCTTGGCACCAACTCACCCCACTAGAGGTACTCTATATTGCAGAGTGACAAGCTGACCCCATCGGATGTCTCTCCTGGCTCATACGAACATGTGTATGGGCTCAGGCAAATGCCTAGGGTTCTCCATTCACCAGTTCTGACTGTGCTGAGACCCAGAGTGTCTGTGGCTAATGAAGAAAGATGCCCTAATGCTGGCCCTTTCCCTTGTGTCCTAGAAGTAAGGCCTATCACCAAAGGAAGTCTGGGTCAGTCTTTCCTTAGCAATCTGAAATAACCCAACAGAGCAAGAATGATTCTGGTCACTTAGAGGGAAGTCCCAGGAGCCCAAAGAGAAAAGTGAGACACAGAAGAATAACATCACCAGCTCACGTGAGGGACCCAGGTCCCAGTTAAACTCTTCTTTCCACATTTTATTTATTTATTTATTTAGAGACAGAGTCTAGCTCTGTCACCCAGGCTGGAGGGCAGTGGTGTGATCTCAGCTCACTGCGACCTCCGCCACCCAGGCTCAAGCAATTCTCTCTGCCTCAGGCTCCTGAGTAACCGGGATTATGAGTGCCTGCCACCACCCCCGGCTAATATTTTTTGTGTTTTTAGTAGAGAGGGGGTTTCTCCATGTTGGCCAGTCTGGTCTCGAACTCCTGACCTCAGATGATCCACCTGCCTCAGCCTCCCAAAGTGCTGGGATTATAAGTGTAAGCCGCCATGCCCAGCCCTTTCGACCTTTTATATTCTGCTTCCTGCGTCATTGGGCTAAGAAAAAAGGTACTGAATATTCTCCGCAAAAGACTATTGTAGGTCTGGGTCAGTCTTTCCTTAGCAATCTGACATAACCCAATGGATCGAGTATGATTCCAGTCACTTAGAGGAAAGTCCCAGGAGCCCAAAGAGAAAAGTGAGACACACAAGAATAACATCACCAGCTCACATGAGGGACCCGGGTCCCAGAAACCCACTGTTAAACTACTCTTTCCACTTTTTTTTTTTTTTGAGAGAGTTTTTGCTCTTGTTGCCCAGGCTGAAGTGCAATGGCACGGCTCACTGCAACTTCTGCCTCCTGGGTTCAAGCGATTCTCCTGCCTCAGCCTCCCGAGTAGCTGGAATTACAGGCATGTGCCACCACACCCGGCTAATTTTGTATTTTTAGTAGAGATGGGGGTTTCAGCATGTTGGTCAGGCTGGTCTCGAACTCCTGACCTCAGGTGAGCCGCCCACCTTGGCCTCCCAAAGTACTGGGATTACAGGCATGAGCCACTGCGCCTGGCCCCCACATTTTATATACTGCTTCCTGCATCATTGGGCTAAGAAAAAAGGTACTAAATAGTCTCCCCAAAAGACTCTTGTAGAAAGTAGCTGAAAACTGTCAGAACAGATAAAGCAGAGATTATTGCTTTCTTTAAGGTCTGTTGCCTGATTTCCCTTAGGGCCCCTACTGTGGACAGTGGGGATCTGCCTAGAAGTCAGGCATGTGTTAATTTGCATGATTGTGTTAACTAACCGTCAGCCACTCCATCCCAGCTGCAGTATAACCTAAATTAATTCACCAGGAGCAGGTGGTTTAATTTGTACATTATTCACATTTGCTAATAAACAAGCAATTTGGGTTTTAGTTAGAATTTTTTCTCAGGGACAGAGCCAAGGGTGTTTGCTCAGCATTTCGCCAAGGGAAATTCAACCCAGATACAACCCACACCCCCTTCAGGCTTTTCATGCTGAGAGAATCTGGTTAGAATTCATCTCAAGCTCCTCCACACTTTTGCCCCCCAGGATCAATCCTGACCATAAAGGGTAAATGCACACTGCAGGGTTCAGGTTCACCTTTGCTACCAGCAGGGCCTTGTGGTGCCTTCCATGTAAGTCACTGGGCTTCTGCTGTGCCGAGACCCAGAGTCCTGGAGTCCCAGTTTTTAAATGGATTTCTGCCTGTGTCTAATTTTTCTTAGATTCTTACTAGCTGCCTTCTCAGTTTATCATTTTTCATCACAAAATAGGGTCTTCTGCTCTGGCTCTGCACACCCCTCTTTCTGAGACTGACATCCCATCTGAACTTAGTCTAAGAGCTGAGATCTGGCTTCCAGATGATCAGTTTCCCTAAAAACAAACTTGTGCCTGTCCAGCATGGGTCCCCACCACTGCATTTTGTTCACCTATTGAGTACAACAATAATAATAGCCAGTGTTTATTTCTGTGTGACAGGAATTTTGCAGAATTACTGTTCATCTTCACACAACTAGAGAATTGAGAAAACAGGCTCAGAAAAGTGCCTTGTCGTAAGTCACATAGTAAGTAGTATGGAGCTGGAATTTGAGCACGGGTCTATCAGGATTCAAGTCCCACATTCAAAATCATGTTCATGTTACTCTTGCCTCCTACATCTGTTTGATCATGATCCAATACCTGCCTTTCTTTTCTTTTCTTTCTTTTTCTTTCTTTCTTCTCCTTCTTTCTTTTCTTTCTTTCTCTTTTTTCTTTCTTTTCCTTCTTTCTTTCTTTTCTTTCTATTTTTTCTTTCTTTCAGTCTTCCTTCCTTTCCTTTCCTTTCTTTCCTTTCTTTTTCTTTCTTTTTTTAGCCTTTAGAGACAGGGTCTTGCTCTCTGTCACCTAGGTTGGAGTACAGTGATGCAATTACGACTCACTGCAGGCTCAAACTTCTGGGCTCAAGCCATCCTTCTGCCTCAACCTCCTGAGTAGCTTGGAGCACAGGTTTGCACCACCACACTCAGCTAATTTGCTTTTGATAGAGATGGGGGTCTTGCTATGTTGCCCAGGCTGGCCTCTAACTCCTGACCTCAAGCAATAATCTCGCCTTGCCTCTCAAAGCACTGAGATGACAGGCATGAGCCACTGTGCCCTGCCCAAGGCATCTCTTCACCTCACTTCAGGGCAGGGAGAATTGGCACAATTGGCTGGGCTAGTTTGGATGTTAAGGAACTAGGCTGGGCAGTAAGAGACTCTCAAATGTAGCAGCAACTATGTAGAATCCAAGGCTGAATGTTAAATCCAGTCAGAGGGAAAGGCCTGAGTGCCAAGGTCAGAGAAGCATGCTGATTGGTCAAAATATTTGATAGTCATTCCTTGCCCTTGTGTGAAAAGGGTATAAAAATCCAGTGAGATCTGTGGCTGTAATCTTGGAGGTGGCACCCAAGGCGGGGTACATAAATAGCCCATGACTGCTACTGAGGAGTTGTCTGAGCCAGTGACGGAAATGATAGCATCCTGCTTCCAGGTGATTGTCACATCCATTCAAATGAATTATCATCAAAGGTGTCGGCCTGAAGCACTTAAGGGGACAATTCTTCAAAGGTCATTTAGTTCTCAGAGAAAAAGTTGTATGATCTGTTTTAGGCCCAGCTGATGATAAATGCAGTGAGGCTGTGCAGACCGTGAACCCCACCCTCTCAGATCCATTATCATCTACCAACAGGAACCTAAGATTGTGCATGGCCAAATTAGCTGCAGCCACTTCTCAACACACCCCTTTACACCACCTTAGGCTGGTCCCTGAGCTGTAGCACCTTCATTTTAGGCATGTTCATAAGAAAAGAGGCACCAGCTCCCCCCAGTGCAGCCACATGAAGAGCCCTTCTTTCCCAGTGCATCTTCTCTGAAAGGACTCGGGGCCTCCACTTTGTGATTCCCCCCAGCTCTGCTCCTCCCCAGCTCCTGGGGCCCCAGCAATGGACTCTTGACCTTGGGTAGAAGCCAGCAATAAGGAGGAGGAGGAAGGGAACGTGTGGACTGAATGTTTGTGTGCCCCACCCCGGGATAACCCTGAAGTCAGATATTGAAGCCCTAGCCCCCAGTGTGATGATGTTTGGAAATGGGCTTGGGAGATCCTTAGGTCACGAGGACAGGACCCTGGTCTGAGGGGATCAGTGCCCTTATGAGAAGAGACACCACAGAGCTAGCCGACTCTCCCTCCACCATGTGAAGACACAGTGAGAAGAAAGCCATCTGCAAGCCAAGAAGAGGGTCCTCACCAGGAACTGAATCTGCTGGCACCTTGAAGTTGGGCTTCCCAGTCCATAAAGCTGTGAAGAAATGAATTACTGTTGTTGAAGCCACTCAGTCTATGATATTTTGGTATGGCCAGCCCAGGAGACTAAGATAGAAGCAGTAGAAGTAGAGGAAACCCAGTAGTCAGCACTCGTCCACACATCCTGCTTGCTCTGAAGAAGGCATAGTTCGGCTCATCCCCGTCTTACCGAAATACACCTTCAGGCAAGACCTGCCACTGTACAGGCAGAGGAAGCAGCTGCCTTTATCAGGTGACTTACAGAGCTCTGAAAGGCCCACCTGCTCCATGTGCCTCTGCTGTCTTGCCTCTCCCCTGGCTCGGAATTCTCTCCATTGAACTTGCTGATAGCTGTGAAGAAAGAAAGGCCCCGGGATGGGTGACCCTCTTCCTTGTTATAGGACTTCTTATTGTGCTTCTCTTCGGCTACAAGGACTTTTCTTTGGCATAATTCAAGTCAGGAAGGAGCTGGTTCACTGGCACCTTGACAAGGTCACCAAGGTCTTCAGATCTGAGGGTTCAGGAGCTCAATTCTGTGAATTCATTGAAATTCTGGATGATTGGTTCAGGCTAATCAAACTCATGAGACTGGCTGGCAGCTGCTGAGCAAATTTTTTTCTAAAATGAAGTTTTTTTGAAAAACCGAATTACTCAAGGCA
This sequence comes from Rhinopithecus bieti, assembly GCF_001698545.2. Taxonomy (NCBI): domain Eukaryota; kingdom Metazoa; phylum Chordata; class Mammalia; order Primates; family Cercopithecidae; genus Rhinopithecus; species Rhinopithecus bieti. The sequence continues at coordinate 6,164,307 of NW_016805059.1, read as the reverse complement.
AGGTCATAGAGCAGAGTGTGGGAAGATTTTTAATGGTTGGTGTCATCAAGCTATAACAATCCTCTGCCCTAATAAAGTGGCACCTATCAAAGGAGCCAGAAGACCCCTAGAGCTGGGCAAGGTACCCAGCTCCACTGGGCCAGAGAGAAATGGTAACTCTTCAATTCATTTGTTATTTTTATTTTTAATATCCCAAGAAGAGCAACTACAGTCATCACTCAAGTATCAATGGGGGATTGGTTCCAGGACCCCCTGCAGACACCAAAATCCATGGGTGCTCAAGTCCTGATATAAAGTAGTGTAGTATTTGCATATAACCTACGCACATCCTCTCATATATGTGAAATCATCTCTAGGCTATTTATAATACCTAATACAATATAAATGCTATGTAAATAGTTGCTATACTGTACTATTTAGGGAATCATGACAAGAAAAAAAGTCTGTACATGTTCAGTCCAGGCAGAACCATCCATTTTTCTTTTCTGGATATTTTCAATTCCCAGTTGATTGAATCCACAAATGTAGAGCCCATGTACTGCATTTATTTCTGCTATTAATATGATAATGTCTCCATGATTACTATTTATCTTAAACTGCACTCAGACGGCATCTTTGTGATGGGTCTGGAGAGGTTCTCTAAGCTTATCTGCTGTACACTTCAAGTCATCTCTCCAGCAGATGGCTAATCTCATCCATGGGATGTTAGGCCTTTGGGGTTTCAGCTTCTGATTGTGCCATTTTCTGTCCCCTTTCCACCAGTTTGGGTTTCCATATTGAAGCAATGAAAAGATTAATGAATAAGAGAGAGATTGACAGGGAAGGAAAACCTGAATGGAGGGAGTCTGGTTGGGCTTGAGGATAGGTCAGTTAAACTCTTTCTCATTCCAGCTTGGAGTCAACCAGAGTCTCTCAATGGTCAGCATTGGATCTTATTGCTGAGGGGTCCTGCAAAGGTACAGGACCTTTGGGGTGGCCACTTTCCACCTTGGCAGAAAGAAGAAACTGAAGCAGGCACAAGGCGAGGCCGAAGTCAGAACCCCACGAATTTCTTACAGACTAGAAGCAACGTCTTTGGGTGCAGATGCAGCCCCTGGTAAGAGAATGAGAGTGGAGCTTCATTTGCAGGTATTTCTGTTCTGGCTCCAGGTCCCATGAGGCCTGGCTATGCTTCTGCTCACAGAGACTGCGAAATCACCTCTGTCCCTCCATTTAATTTCTCTCTGTCCTCAAACGAGTTTTGGTGAATTTCCTTCTCTGTCAGCAAAGGACCTTGGCCAGGACATCTTGGAATTGTCTAGGCCTCCCCTGTTAGTGGATCAGGAAGGCAGCAAATTGATTAGCTGACACCTTAAATAAGCATAAGCTACAGGTAGACTTATAAGATAGTAAGGTAGCCTAAGGCCCAGGGAGAAATTGGAAGCCAGAGAGAAGGGATCTGGAGTGAGGGGGACCATGGGAGGAAGAGAACATGTGAGGTTCAGAGACAGCACTCAAGTTAAACTTTCTGTAGTTCATAACACACCTGGATACCAGCTGGGGCTACAATAGGAAATGACCATCATTAAGGGAACTGAAAGCACCTTCAGTTTACCCTGAGAGCCTGACAATTCCAGAAAAGGTAGGCATTTTAGAGCCTGAATTCTCTAGACCGGGCTTTCAGTGTTAATCACATTCCCTGGATAATTGCACAGCTCCCCGCTTCACTATACCTGTGTGGCTTGCTTAAAGAGATGTTAAAACCTCCATAATTTTGCCACTCCCATATTGAATGAGAGCCAGAGCAATTTCTTTTTCACTCTAGTTATCCTTTCCTGTAAATGCCTGGATATTCTCTGAAAGTTTAAGCAGATTGAGGGATTTTTACCCTACCATAGCTCTGAGGAAAACTCAGTATTTGTTATTCTCAGATCTTAATGCCTGCTCGTGGTGATTTTAATGCTGCTCTTTAAAACTGCTGTGGTATTTTAATAATAGGACATTCTTTGTGGTATTGTTGAAACATTACATTATTCAATGTATCCAATTGCAATCCATTTTTCTCTGTCCTTGTGATGCATTATTATTGTGGACTGTGCAGAAGGATAATTTGGGGAGCAATTTTCTAGCAAACCATTGAAGGTGTTGCATCCCAAGTGTGAGGTGATGTGCCACTCTGTTCATGAAACCACATTACAAGGCCGAGAACCTTTTTTCATAGTAAACACTGTTTTAGCCCAGTGATCCCAGTGGGACTCACGCCTCCTGCCTTCCCTCCCTCAGTCGGCCTCACTTCACCTCAGGGATCTGACTTAACAAATCCAGCTTCTGGTGCCCAGGATGCGTTGCCACATACAGGGCCCTGGCTGACATGAGATCACATTCTTCCTGAAGCTATTTTGTTCTTAGAGTTGGATTTCTCCCTGGCTAGGTCAAGTTTGTCACTTCCCTCAACTGGATATGGCTTTCTCTAACACAGAAATCATACACTGGTGGTCAATAGGTCATCTCTGACCCGCAACTGTGGGTTTTTTTTTTTTTTTTTTTTTTTGAGACGGAGTCTCGCTCTGCCGCCCAGGCTGGAGTGCAATGGCCGGATCTCAGCTCACTGCAAGCCCCGCCTCCTGGGTTTACGCCATTCTCCTGCCTCAGCCTCCCAAGTAGCTGGGACTACAGGCGCCCACCACGTCGCCCAGCTAGTTTTTTTTTTTTTTGTATTTTTTTTTTTAGTAGAGACGGGGTTTCACCGTGTTAGCCAGGATGGTCTCGATCTCCTGACCTCGTGATCCGCCCGTCTCGGCCTCCCAAATTGCTGGGATTACAGGCTTGAGCCACTGCGCCCGGCCAACTGTGGGGTTTTAAATGATTTTTTAAAAATTAAATCCTAACTATAACAGATTATTTTTAGAACAGTTTTAGGTTCACAGCAAGACCTAGTAAAGGTGCAGAGAGTCCCCATATCCCCCTGCACCCACACATGCAAAGCCTCCCCCATTATCAGCACCTCCCCTACCCCCCAGCCCCTACCACC
>NW_016805059.1:6128277-6160002 GCF_001698545.2 Rhinopithecus bieti | reverse complement strand
AAAAAAAAAAAAAAAAAAAAAAAAAAAAAAAAAAAAAAAAAAAAAAACAAAGAGCACATTGGTCATTTCAAAATTACCTTTCTTGTGTGGGCTGAAGTAGAGAGAAAACTTCCTTACCATGCTGGCTCAGGGTGACTCAGTCCCTTTTGATTGGTTGCTGTGGATCCCCCCCCCCTTTTTTTTTTTCTTTTTCTTTTTTTTTAACTTGCCTGCTTGGGGATTTCCCCTATTTTTTAAAGTTTAAGTTTGACTATGTTGCACTTAACATGAGCACCTCCATTCTGCTTTTGTCTGGTCTGCTGGGTCCTAGTGAAGGAGTTCAGTATGAAACAGCCTCCCATAAATGTTAATATCTAAGACTGGGTAATCTGTAAACAACAGAAATTTATTGCTCACAGAGGTGGAAGCTGTGAAGTCCAAGACCAAGTCACCAGCAGATTCAGCGTCTGGTGAGGGCTCACTCTCCACTTCAAAGAAGGCGCCTTCTATGCATCCTTACAGGGTGGAGTGGCCTAAAAAGTTCCTTTCAGCCTTGTATCAGGGCACTAATCCCATTCATGAGGGCAGAGCCCTCCTAACCTAACTACCTCCCAAAGGCCTCGCCTCCTGATATGACCACATTAAGTTTCAATGTGTGAAATCGGGGGGCCACAAATATTCAGGACATAGCAGATGAGATCACAGCTCCAGCTGACACCTGGACTTCAGTCTGGTGAGACCCTGAGCAGAGGACCCAGTTAGTCTGTTCTGGACTCCTAATCCACAACAACTGGGAGATAATAAATTTGTGTTGTTGCAAGACACTATCTTTGTGGCAATTTATTATGCCACAATTGAATACTAATACTTATCTATTTGATCATTTGCTTTCATGCCTGTACTCATATCCCCTCACAACCAGAATCATGTGAATGGCTTTCACCTAAAACCAGAAAACACGCTGTAGAGAATATTCTATGTTGTAGCTGAATGTTTGTGTCCCTCCCAAATTCCTGTGTTGGAATCCTAACCCCCAAGGTGATGGTATTAGGAGGCAGGATTTGGGAAGGTGATTAGGTCATGAGGGCAGCCCCTAGGAATGGGATCAGTGTCCTTATAAAGAGGCCCAAGGGAGCTTGTTGGCCACTTTTACCACACGAGGACACAGCAAGAGGGAACCGTCTGTGAACCAGAAATCAGGCTTTTGCCAAACACCAAATCTGCTGGTACCTTGATCTTGAACTTTCCAGTCTCTAGAATTGAGAAATAAACTTCTGTTGTTTATAAGCCACCCCCTTTATGGTATTTTGTTAGAGCAGCCTGAGTGGACTAAGACACTCTACTTCCAAAAGAAAAAAAGAAAGAAGGTGGAGGAGGGAAGTTGCAAACTCAAATGTCTCAAAAATACCTGGAAAACAAGCAGCTTGATCTAAGAGAAAATTTGGAATACCAATGCTGCAAAATGTTGTTAGATATCACCTGATCCAGTCCCTACTCTCATTTTCAGATGAGAAAACCAAGGCCCAGAAAAATTAAAAGACTCGTCCAAGGTCCCATACCTTGATGCATCATACTTTCCTATACTTGGCATAAACCTTATGAATTCTTAGAGAAAGAATGCCTGCATCTGGCAGTGGGTATATAGGGGGAGGTTTAAGGAGTTGGTTAAAGAATGTCACCCTTTGCTGGAGGGATCCATATGTAACCCCTTGAGACTGCATTAGGTCCAGGTGGTTATTAATTTAACAAATACCTACCTCTCCAGCACCATTAGCAGCAGCTGTGGAAGCACGGAAGTAGAAGGTATGGCCACTACCCTTAAGGAGTTTCTTATCTTCACAAGGAAGCAGCTTACTGCTCTCAGTTGAAACCACAGAGGGATTGTTGCCTATTCAGAGAAACCAACACGCATTTCATGTGTGTTTTCCTCTGATCACTTTGGTAAACACTGGGACTCCTCAGCTCTCCCCACCCCCAAACTCCCTCAACTCACTGCAGTGCCTAAGAGTCGAACCCATGTTCCGGATCTTTCATTCTGCCTGGAACCTTGTTTTCAAATACAGGATAAAAGGCAGTAACAGGTTGAGCAGCTCAGATCTAGAAATGGGGAAAGTGTGAGTTGTGGTAAAGAGGAGGTGGCGATAGCCCACGGTGGGCACTGCAGATGTCATTGGCCAGGGAGAGAATGGAGATGGGGGAATCTTGTCTGAAATGTGCATGGTGAGAGAGATTCCAGCCATTGCCTCTCAGACACCAACTCCTGCTTCATTTTACGTTCGAAACATCCAACCTTCTGTTTAAGAAAAACTGTTTCATTTAGCTCCCTGGTTTCAGACAAAGCCACACCCTAAACAGCAGAGACAGCTGCCTCCTCTATTATTAAACATCTCCTAGGATAGAGACTCTGAGTCTTCCTTGGCCATCTCTTCCCTCTGCCCCACCCCAGCACACCAGCTGTCCCTCCTGGTTTCCCCATTTCCTTCATGATCTCACCATTTCCTAAGCCACCGTGCTCCAACCTTTTAATTCACTTTAACTCTGTCCCTAGGTGCAAACAGTAACATGACTGTGTCCATTCTGTCCCTGAATAACTCTGCGGGTTGGCCCTTCTCTTTCTTGGCTGTCGTGGATGGTGGGCTGCCAGGATCACCCCAGAGAGTGGAGACCTCCCTACCCTCTCCAGCCTCATTCCTCCATGACTCCCTCCCCTAGGAGACCCAGGTCCTCTGGAGTGTCAGCTGGCCACGTGGCTTCTCAGCTCAAGTCTGTATTTCTCAATCTTCTCTGTGGCTTTGTGATTCACTCTGGGCCTGTGGCACATGAATGGAAGGATGCGTCAAATTCCAAGTTAGCCTCAACCTAAAGACCAGCCACTTGCCCTGGACTTCCTCCTCCCTCGCCCCTTTATTAAGCAGCAGTGATGGAGTTACATGATAAGGACAGCAGAGCCGACCAGTCACAAGACAGAATTGCTACCTACCCACCATCTTTGAACTAGTATGTGAGAAAGAAAGAAATGAGAAGGTGTGTGTGTGTGTTTTTAATTGAGGCATAATGAACACTCAAAAACTGCACAGAGCTTGATGTCCCCTTCACTGCCGTTTGACAGGTGTACACCTTACAGTTTTACAACCATCACACCAAACAAGATATAGAACACTGCATCTATGTTACCTAAGCCATTGTCTGTTGGGATTTCTTTGTTATAACGGCTTCATCTGTAGCCTAACTAGTACACTTCCCAAATGATCTTTCTGCTTCAATCCCCTGATATTTCTTCAAGTAGATCTTCCTTAACTGCCAAGTTAGGTATTTTGCATTTTTGTTAAAGACCTACAAGTCCTCCTGATGGCTCTTCTCATTAAAATGAACCTACCCAAGCTTTAATAACATTGCCTCTTTCTTCTCTTAGCTGAGAATTATCCTTTCTTATGCTGGCGTGATGGTTTCTAACATGATCCCATCCCCAGTCAGATTTTGGTAGAGTTCCAGGAGGTCTTTAGTAAAATTACTCTGTGTGGTCCTGAAACTCCCTTGACACTGCATGTCTTAATTCTTTCTTGGGAGATGATGGAATGTGATTGAAATAACCAACTGAAACTTTTAACGATTGTTTGGAAGCATGCACCTATCACTGAAGGCTAAATTTTATGTTATTACAATAAATGGCATAAATAGTGCTTATGACGTTGATATGAGAAATTGCAGTTCTAAATTGTTTTCTGTTTAACGTTGGTGCAAAACCACAGAAAGCGATCTGCCCAGAAAACCTTTAATCGAGGTAATGGGTTTTAACTGAATGCCACATCTCACAGTTATTTTTGCCTTAAAGGTGAAATGGAGTTCAGGTGCCTTGAAGCTGAGGTCCCACTGTGACCAAAACCTGTGCATTTACCTTCCCCCAAAAAAGAGAGTGGTTAAAATTTGCTGAGACTTCTGAAAAAAGGATTAACTCATAAGCAGAAGGCAGAAGCAAGAATCTCCAGATAATTTCATCATTTAGATATCTGCCCCTTTAGAAAATAAAGAGGCAGAAAGCCTAGTCCTTACAGACCTTCGGGTCCTGAAATTCCTTAATTATGGTATTAGAAAAAGAACCAACTACTAGACCTGACTCAGAGAAGGAAGTCGTTCCTGGTTTTTGCAGGAGTCTAATCATTAGAGCTGCAGAGAACCCAGAGGGGTGAATGTGTTCTGTCTCTCTGGGCCTGCCTGGCTCCTAGAGTCATCTGCCTCTGCTCTCCGTAAAGCAAACCCCTCAACTCCACTGTGGCCAGAGTTGGTAACACACCATCCCTGGGCTCCCAGCAAGAGGAGACTGTGAGTCAGATCTATCGTGGCCTCACTACTCTGCCTCCATCTCTCTGCCAGGGGGCTACTCAGCAGCAGATGGAAAACTTGCTCTTGGCCTAAAAGGAGAATGACAGCTCACTGCACTATCTGCACAGCTGTCCATAGGGCACCAGCACGGGTCTGCTCTGGGCTAGTGCCAGGACGATGCTCCCAAGAAGTGCATTTCAGCTAAATATGGAAGACCTTCCTTATCATTCCGAGAGCCCCAATGGTGAATGAGTGCACGTGCCCCTTGTCACTGGGTGTCTCCAAGTAGATGCTACGTGATCTTCTGCCAGGAGATTTACAGAAGAGACTCTTGCACTGAGCGGGAAAATGGATTATAATTTCTAAAACCTGTTCTTGTTAAGAACAGCCTTTCTCTCCGCCACAGAACCTTCTGTCCTTTCACTCCTGCAATCAATTGACTCTCGCTGAGGCTCCCACCCTGAGCTGAGTCCTGGCCCAGGCTCTAGGACTAATGATGACCTCAGCCAAGTGGGATTTGGGGAGCTGGAACTCAACACTCTGGGACGAGAAGTCAAACAGCTGAGCTGCTGAGCCAAGACAGACTTCAGGGCCCAGTTGTGACACCTGGGTGCTCTCTTGTTTCTGAGATCAAGTCATCTTTGTGAACCCTGGTCTTGGGCTTGGAATCCTAGTCTCATTTCTATCAGATCTTCTGTATAAGAAGCCTGTGCAGGAACAGGGGAGGGCAGATGCTATCCATTCACCCCAGGCTGTAGGCCAGAGACAGTCAAGAGCTAAAACTGAGTCTCCATGTGCACTTGTACACACACACAGTCATAAACACTCTCTCTCTCACCACACACACACACACACACACACACCAAATACACCTCGCAAGTGGTTCACTTCAGGCCCTGGTTCACCAGATTCTTGAGGAGGGTCCACAAGCCCACCCATACTGTACTTGTACTGAATTCAAGTTGAATTGTTGAGCCCGGTGGCCAGAACGCCAGACCTGATGGACACAGCCAAAGCAGGCTGAGCCCAGCAAGCCCAGTGAGCCCAGGCAGTAGAAGTCGTGTCATCCTGGGATCAGCAGCAGGCAGCCAGCCAGTGGCTGCCTAGAAATAGTTCTGAGGCTCACAGTGACCAGCGGCTTCTGGCTTATAGTCAGCCCTCAGATAGCCCCAGAACGGAGATACAAGTCTCCCGCCTTTAAAGGCATAGCAAGGAGTGGACAGTTCCCTTCCTCTCCCCCATCTCTGGTCCCTGCTGTTATGACCTGTCTGGAATCCCAGGCCCCCAGGCCATAAAACTAAATATAGGACAAGGGCTGGGACTAGGCTATCCCTGACAATCAAAGGATAAAGATGTAAAATTTTATATTCAATAATGTACATGTGCACAAGAAAAAACTAGAGGCAAAACTACATCGGTGTGGTTATTTTGGGTGGTGGGATTATGGGTGATTTTTATTTTTTGTCTGCTTTTCTGCATATCTTAAATTCTCTGCAATGAATATGTATTACTGTTATAATCGGTAAAAGGTTAGTTTTAAAATTCATAGGAAACTACGGTTTTATGGAAGTCATTTTGCAATCAAATCTATTTTGCTTACATGTGGAATTCTTGTTTTTACTGCTCTTCCTTTATGCTTTTCCCTATCTCTATTTTTACTGCCCTGCTTTTAATGCTCTGATGGCCAGCTGTCCCCTCCAGCCAGGCATTCTGTGTGCAGGGTTTGAGTGACATGCACACACAGGAAACAATCCAAACTGCACAAAAGGTGCACAACGAGAGAAGCAGGTGCCTCTCCCTGCCCCCGTGCTCACTGGGCCCCTGGCCACTTCCCGCTGTTCCCTCAGGCAGGACCAGCTTCCCCACTCACCCCTGGCAAAGGCAAGCCTGCATTTTCTCCTATCCTCTGTTTAAAATTCTATTCCTATTAGAAAGCTGACACATGTCAGTTGTTCACTCATTCATTTATTCATTCACAAAATGGTTCCAGAGCATTGTCTCCACACCAAGTGCTGTGCTTGTCGGGGCTGGAGACACAGCCCTAAGCTAGGCCCTTCCCCAGTTGAGAACAGATCTCCCAGCCAGCCAGTGTGCTGTGGAGGGTGACAGGCAAGGCTGGGGAGTGACCCGCCAGCCCAGGGGACTGGCTGCAGCAGCTCGCTCAGTTTATCCCCAGTGTGTTGTCAAATCTTAACATTTGCTGTGGGGCCATGACCTGGGAAAGGTTGGGGAGCTAGCAGCTCTTACCATTGGGAGGATACTAACCAGAATTTATCACAGTGATAGCTAGCATTATTATACCACATACTTTTTTGTGTGTGTATATATATATATATATGTACATGTTGCGTTTATATGTCTATGGGTTTAATGTTCTGATGAAAATATTTTTTTCTGATTATTTTAACAAGCAAGCTTTATCCTAATGGCAGCTAACATTACTGAGGACCGAGTATGTGCCATGCTGTAGTCTAAGTACTTTTAATATAAAATCTCATGCATTCCTCACAACAGTCCTGTGCTGTAGCTTCCATTAGTATTCCCATTTAATGGATGAGAAAATGGTCACAAGGATGGTAAGTAATTTACCGTAAGGTCACAAAACCAGTCAGTGGTGGGTCTTGGTTTTAGATCCAGAAGGTCTGACTCAGAGTTTCACTAACATGTTGATTCCCAATTATAGACACTGAGAACGCTCTCTGAGTACTGGCTAAGAAAAGTTCTGGAGCAATGAGGCCCACATGGGGAATACCAGCCTAGTCTCGGAGAGTTAGAGAACTTCCCAGAAGGGAGGAAGCCGAAGGTGAGACTGAAGAACTGGAGGTAAGTGAACAAGGAGGAGAGAACATTTCAGGTGGAGAGATCAATGGTGAGGTTGAGAGAAGCAAAGCCGCTTGTAAAGGAAACAGTCAAACTGCCTGGAACTCAGGGGTGGACTTTGCATTACTACCAGGCTAAGGGGTTCGGCTTTTTGTTGAGGCCAATGGGAAGCCATTGAATTTTAAGGATTTTAAGAAGTAAACGCTATAGTGACAGGTGCTTTTAGAGAGATCCTCTACTGTTTTAATGTGGAGAATGAGTTGGGAGGGACAAGACTGCAGCCGTGGAGACAGGTCGCTGTGATGCGGAGAGGGAGGACAGGAGCTCCCCCTGCGCAGTGGCAGTGAGGGTGGGGAGAGCAATCACCTTCCCTTATTTGCATTTCCTCTGCGTTTTGGTTTGAGGGCTCTGGCATGCTGGCTGGTACTTGCTTAAATAATGCCTTCAAGCATATTGTTCTTTAGCTGTTTCTGTTTATTCATCCTGTCTCAACTGGACTGTAAGCTCCCCCAGGATAGGAACCACTTTTATTTATTTATTTATTTTTTAAGATGGAGTCTTGCTTTGTTGCCCAGGATGGAGTGCAGTGGCACAATCTCGGCTCACTGCAACCTCTGCCTCCCAGGTTCAAGTGATTCTCCTGCCTCAACCTCCTGAGTAACTGGGATTACAGACCCGCATCACCACACCTGGCTAATTTTTCTATTTTTAACAGAGACGGGGTTTCATTATGTTGGCCAGGCTGGTCACGAACTCCTGATCTCAAGTAATCCACCCGCCTCGGCCTTCCAAAGTGCTGTGATTACAAGCGTGAGCCACTGCGCCCAGCCAGGAACCACTTTTAACACATACCCATTAGTCCTGGGCACAGTAGTGAACATGGAAATGAGCTATTGCTGTGCTTTGAATAAATAAATTATCATGTTTGTTATCTCAATGACCTTACTATCAAGGAGTTTTATAACCTAAATGTATCTTGCAGAAATTAAAGGCTCTTTCTCTAGCTTTTTCTTTTAGGCTTACATGTAATCACATGCAAAGCAAAACTAGGTAACTAATATATATGAAGTGCCCCAGTAAAACAGTACAGAGGATCAGTAGGAAGAATTAGTTATATGCAGATAGATGTGTGTGTTTACCACCACGTGTTTGTGTGTTTTGAGTACACAGGGCCCTATAGGATTTGTTCATCTTGCATCAAACTGGATTTAGCTTCTTAAAGTCCATTTTTCTCTTCTTTAGACCTTCTGAAGGATTCATGCACCAAATAACTAAATTATGTCTTGGTAGCTAAACAAATTATGCTAAATTATATGTCATGAATATTTTATAATTCTAAACCCTGAAGCCAGACTCCAGACAGTTTTATGTCTGCAGCAACTCGTATCATACCCAGATGAATTTGGCTAAAGACAAATGACTTCCTTCTAAAAATCGTAACTTTTTTTCGTGTTGCATTTTTCTTTAAGAATGTCTCAAAGGTTTTATTGCAAACAGATAATGATAGTAAATGCACTTCACCTTCCTCTTAGCAGGCAAAAGCAAGCGATTGTGCTTCATATAATTTAACTCTTTACTGACAAGACCACTTAAGGTAAGTAGTGGCCCAACTCAGGCATGCATTGAACAGATACGAATAAACAGGGCACAATCGTCCACGGTTCAACTAGTTTCACATACTTCCTTTGTCTTAGAACTTGTCCTAGCTGTTGAAATTGCCTACAAAATACATTTTTCTAAATAATGAGGTTTGAGTCACCCAGGGGTAGGAAGGCGAGAGGATTGCAGCTGCGTGTGATCTCAGTATTAAGAAAGATCAGAACTGCTTATACGTTACAGTTGGTTTCCTCCTCCTTCTTCTTTCTCAATTACCTTTGCTAGTTTTGATCCTCCCCTTCTGGTGTTAAAAGAAAGACCTACCCTACCAAGGTTCATGGTTGTGCTCTCAAAAAGACCAGCAGAAGAAAATGATGAAAGCGTAAGTTAATAAGGCTCTGCTGGCCCCTCTCCTTGGCTCCCGGGATGCAGAGTCTTGCAGGTTAATGCTTCCAATTGAGCAACTTCAAAATGGCTGTGAATCGGAGGAGGGCAGAGAGAGATCTGCGTCTCTCCTAGCTTCTTCGGACTGTTCTGTAGGCACGGAGACGAACCGAATGGAACTGGAGCGATTGCATAGGCGTCCAGCAAGAGGCTGATGAGGACGCCAAATAATGGAAACAGACGATTTTGTTGGGACGGTGGAAATTTCTGGGAGACAGCTCGTTCTTCTTTAGTTCTTTGTTTTTTGTTTGTTTTTTAAATTTCTGTTAGTCTTACATTTTCATCTGTGCAATAAATGAATAAAATTTCTTTTAAAAATACAGCTGACTCATGGTAGCACAAAAGAAGCCAGAAGCATTTTTTCTGTCTAATCAGCAGACAGAATTTCCAGAGATAGTCTTACCATCTCCTTCCCCAGAAAAGGGCAAGGAAATTTTTAAAAAGAAAACGAAAAACACATTACTCAGAGGCCACTGGGCAAATCCCTGAGATGGTCTGATTCTGGGTATAAGCCCAGAATGTGATCAGGAACAGGCTAGCCTGGAGGCTGGAAACCATCCATGTCGTAGAGTCTTCGGGTCAAGCCCCACCAAAGCTGGGAGTGATAGAGGGAGGTGGATTAGCAGCCATGGGTTAATGGAAAGAGAAGGAACACAGGAGCCAGAAATGTGGGAGGGAATCCTGGAGCTGCCACTTACTAACCACATATCCATTAACCAGTTACCAGGCCTGGTTGAACCTCAGTGTTTTAATCTTTAAAATGGCTGCAAATTATACTCACTTCTCAGGGCTGTTATAAGATTGCAATGAAATAATTGCTTGAAATCACCAAATACAGTGTCCAGAGCCCAGCAGATGCTCCCTAGCTACTAGGGCTTGCAGGATGAGTTCCATCTCAGCTGACTCTGTTCTTTTTGTAGTGACCCTATCTCTCCCTTCCCACGAAGCAGCCATCCACTGCCCACGCACTCTTCTCACTCGCCACCATTTCTCCCTGTTCCACCCCTTTCAGAGAGGGACTCAGAAAGGAAATTCATAGAGGTTGACAGGGTGCAGGACATGCTACCCCAATATATGGCACCTTGGAGGTCAGAGGTGCCTTTCTGTGGGACAGATATCCATAGAAGAATTCTCTGTCCTACTCCTGAACGTAGGTCATAAGACCCTCAGACAATAGGTGTTCTATCCTGTTCCCGGGAAAAGGGATGTCTTACAGAGACACAGAAAAGAATCACAACAGACAGGCCCTACTTTGCTCTACCCACTGCTCCTTACTGTCACATCACACCCTTTTTGTCCAATCAACTATTTCCCCACAACTATCTACTTCTTTCCACAGACTTAGCATAAAAAAATAGATAGTTTTCCCCGGGTCTTTGAGTCTTCATTTCCAGAGGCTCCCTGTCATGTAAAATTTTAGTTAAATAAACTTGTTATGCTTTTCTCTTGTTACTCTGCCTGTTATTATAGCGATGTCAGCCATGAAGCTTGCAATTGTTGAGGAAAAGATATGATTTCTTCTCCCCTACAAAACATTTATATTCAAGAATATCTAATAAGTTTTTCCCTTTCTGGGACTATTTGCATGTGAACTGGGGATTAAAACAAAACTATTCTAGGAGAGCAATTTTAGTCCTCAGCAATCTAATAAGGGAGGCATGTTGCTTTTGTTTTGTTTGCAGGATGGGATAATAAGGAATCCTTCAGTGGGCCTTTAAAATCATGCAAATAAGTATCTCTTAAATGCCTGGCTGAGCCTCTAAATTTAACTACCAGTTTAGAGAAAACACAGAGGACAGAGGAACTTGATAAATGACACTAAGGGAATGCAACAAGCATTTTTCCCCGTATTTTTTCTGAGTTTTTCCCATGCAAAATCTAGACTGTGAATGCTTCTATAGGACAAATAATATTTTTATAAATCAATCTCAAGCAAGAGAAATGTTGGGGGAACCTGCAGATTAAGAGGTATAAAACACAAATTTAATCACAAGCTATGGACCTTAGTTGGAACCTAAATAACATTAAACAAATTATTAAATGAAAGTTATGACATTTATGAGACAAATTGGAGTTGAGCATTAGTTTAATTTGACATCTGGTGATATTAAGCGTAATTGTTAATTTTGTAAGTGTGATAATATTATAGTTGTTTTTTAAAAAGAGTCCTATTTAGATACACACACTGAAATATTTACTAATAACAAGGTCTGTGATGGTTAATTTTATGTGTCAACTTGGCAAGGCCATGGTGCCCAGTTGTTCAGTCAAACACCAGTCTATATATTGCTGTGAAGGTATCTTTTTAGATGTGATTATGATATGGTTTGGCTCTGTGGTCCCACTTAAATCTCATTTTGAATTGTATTCCCATAATTCCCATGTGTTGTGGGAGGGACCTAGTGGAAGATAATTTAAATCATGGGGACAGTTTCCCCATACTGTCTTTGTGGTAGTGAATAAGTCTCATGAGATCTCATGGGCTTATCAGGGGTTTCTGCTTTTGCTTCTTTCTCATTTTCTCTCGCCACTGCCATGTTAGAAATGCCTTTCCCCTCCTGTCATAACTCTGAGGCCTCCCCAGACACGTGGAACTGTAAGTCCAATTAAACCTCTTTATAGTCCCCGTCTCGGGTACAGCTTTATCAGCAGCATGAAAACAGACTAATACAGATGAACATTTAACTAAGTAGACTTTGACTAAAGTACATACCCTTCATAACTTAAACAGGCCTTACCCAATCAACTGAAGGCCTTAAAACCAAAGGTTATGGTTTCTAGAAGAAGCAATTCTTTCTTAAGACTGCAACATAGAAACTCCACCCAAGTTTCCAACCTGTGGAATTCAGACTCAAGACAGCAATGAAAACGCTTACTCAAACCAGCAGCCTCTACAACTGCATAATCCAATTCCTTAAAATAAATCCAGATAGATAGATGGATGATAGATAGTTCTCTTTCTTCAGAGAACCCTTGACTAAAATATGGTCTTTTGTCTGACACTTGCTTCAAAATAAGAGATATGGGGGGAGTGAATTGGCAAATAGATGGGGCGCAACTGACCATGGGTTAATGGCTGTTAGGGCTGGATGAAGGACATTTTTAAAAATAGGAGTCATAGTATCTAATTTTATGTATGTTCAAAATTCTCCATAATAAAAGTTTTAAAATAAGCTCTCCTGATCCATGCAATTATTTCCCAGGCTCATTTTGCAAGGCTGCAAGGGTCACATAAGCAAATTTTCAACCCAGTTCAGTAATTTGAAGCCCTCCTCCCCCATGCTGCCCCGTGAGCAGAAGGGTCTGCCGCTTGGCTAACTCAGCGTCACAAGGGTGCAGCCAACAGCAGGGCCGACTCCCGAGCAAGGCTGCCTTCCTAGGACGACTTCCAGAAACAAAGGCAGCTGGACTCCGGGAGAGAGCTGGGAAGCCCCTGCCGTTACAGAGCAGGGCCCTGAGACCCAGGAAAGGGAGCAGCTCACTCATGATCACTTGGATCCTGAGAGACGCAGAACTGGTTCTGGAGTCTTGTTCTTTGAACTCTCCATCAATGCTGTCCCATGAACATTCTTGTTTCCCTGAAAGGGTCAACTGATTCCATGGAAAAAACAGCAGCCCAGCTCTCCTCTAGCCCCCTTTCACTTTTTAATGAACTATTTCAGGTATACTAAAAGGATCTCTGACAATAGCATGAGTAACTTGCCACCCAGCTTTAAAAAATTAAACATTACAGTTAGCCCAACACAGTTAGCCCTCCTCAGACTCACTCGCTTGCTTCCCTCCTAAGAGGTAACCATCCCCCTGAACTTAGGCTACGGCCTGAACATGCATTTTCTTTCTTTCCTTTAAAAAAAAGAAAACAAAAGATGATATGTTGAGTTTTAAAATTGCCATGAATTTTAAATGCTTACACTATATATATATGTCACCCATAAACACTATACAGTATATTCATCACCATGTTTTAAATTTTTACGAATGTTTTCATATTATAGGTATCCTGTGAAACTTGTCTCCTTAAGCTCAACAATATGTTTTTAAGATTTATCCTCATTGATACAAGTAACTCATTCACTTTCTCACTGCTAAATTGTAATCCACCGTAGGAATGTACCACAATTTATTGATCCATTTCTCCTGTGAGAGCATTTCGGTTGTTTTTAGTTCTTTTTTACAAACAGGGGCAGAATGAACAGTCTTGCAGTTTCCTTGTGCACAGTTGAGGGCCTTTTCTAGGCCTCTTTTTCAATCCATTGTTTCCCCTCCATCCTCTTTCCCGCCAAGTTCGTGGGGGAAACACTTACAGCGCTGGCCCGTATCTTCCATGAGTTAAGTGTTTGCTCTCTGTCTCCCTGAGCAAAGTGAGAGACGGTGTGGAGTAGTTACTTAATTAATTCAGGAAGGCATCACTCCATAACTGAAGATTTCCTCGTAGGGTCTTTAAGAATAAGGTTCGGGGGCTTAGTTATCTGAATAATTGCCCTGTCTAGACTCCACTGCCTCCTCCCTGAGGTTCTTGGCAGTATCCAAAAGGGGTTAGCGTTTACGGAGCACAGTTAAATATAGACATCTAGGAATAAAAGGCCTAATTAAGAACCAGGAAGTTGCTCTTGGGAAATGAAAAAGTTTGCCAAGGCGTCCATAGCTGTGCCAAAGCCCAATTTGGCAGGGAAATGCTGAGTTCCAAGGTGGGGAGGGGGAGATTTCTCCCCCACATCACCAGGGCATGCTGGCTGGCTGCATCTCATGTTTCCCCAAGTCACACTTTCTCCGATTCCGAGGAAGGAAACCATCGCAAGGCAATTGGATTCGATTCCCTCCTGTGTCAGAGTCGCTCTCTCCGATTTCTCTAAACTACACATTTACCAGGATGAGTTTTAGACTCTGAGAAACCTTTCTAATTCAAAATGCATTTCTGATCCTTCAGACTTGGGAAGGACTGGCATTTACCTTTATGCCAAATTCCCCTGACCATGAGAAATAACACAGCAGAAACCCCTTTTTCATCCTGCTGGGAGGGAGCAGGGTGAAGACCAATATTCTAGCTTGTCAGTTTTCAGTGAATCCTTGCTCTATTTAAATTAATATGGTTTCTCAAATTCAACATGCTAATCTGGGTATGTGGCCATGTTTCTAGTAGATTCTCAGGGATTAAAAGTAAGCTTGAGTTGGGAATGTTTATTCTTCATACAAATATAAACGAGATTCTTAAAGCTCTATAACATCCTCTTGATACACAATATAAAGTTCATTTTTCTCTAGCCCTCATTAGAACGATGGAGGCTGCAGGGAGCAGCACAGACCTGGTTCTGAGCTGTCCCAGGCGGGGCGCATCCTGACCTCACCTGTAAATGGGGTTGCCTGTCTCCTAGGGTGCCTGGGTGGATCAATGGAGATAATGTACTGGAAAGCACTTTGAAAAATACAAAGTGCAATTCAAATGGGTTATTGACAGCCCTTTGTTAAGTGTTCGTTTGATTGCTGAATGTCCTTGAACGCAATGAAGCATCATTTCTTATAAACCGTTTTATAACTCAGACCTTTTTACTAATTCTGAACGACCTTTCCTCCAATCAGTTCAGCTCTTATGGTTTTATTCTAAAGCCCAGGAAGCTGCCACATGGAATCTTATAAAGTAGAGGAAAAGACTTGACCTCGAGGTCACCTTGTATCTCACCCCTGTCCCCACCTCTCCAGCAGGAATCCCCTCTGCATCACCACAGATATTCCCCAGACCCCCTGGCTTTGAAATCTCTGGTGAGAGCAGCTTCCCAGGGCACCCAGCAGCCCTTCCTACTGATGGGCCTCTCTCTCTCCAGCTGATGCTTCCAGCAACCAAAAGCCACTTCCACTCACTGGCTCTAGGCCGGCTATCTACAGCAGGGGTCTACAAACGATGGCCCATGGGCCAAAGCCACTCTGAAGGCTGTTTTTATACAGTTTGTAAGCTAAGAATGGTTTTATATTCTAGAATAGTTTTACATTTTATAATGTGAAAACATTTTACATTTTAAAAAGAATATTTCTTAACATGAAAACTATATAAAATTCAAATTTCAGCCAGTCTCAGTGGCTCATGCCTGTAATCCCAGCATTTTAGGAGGCCAAGGCGGGAGGATCATTTGAGGCTAAGAGTTCGAGACCAGCCTGGCGAACGTGGCACAACCTCATCTCTACTAAAAACACAAAAATTAGCTAGGCGTGGTGGCACAGGCCTGTGATCCCAGAAACTCAGGAGGCTGAGGGAGGAGAACTGCTTGAACCCAAGTGGCAGAGGCTGCAGTGAGCTGAGATGGTGCCACTGCACTCCAGCCTGGGCAACAGAGCAAGACCTTGTCTTAAAAAAAAAAAAAATTCAAATTTTAGTATCTATAAAGTTTTATTGAAACACGGCCACGCCTACTTCTTCTCATATTGTCTGTCTATTTTTTGCATTACAGCAGCAGGGTTGAGTAGTTGTAACAGAGACCATATGGCCTGCATAGCCTAAAATATTTAATATCTGTCCATTTACAGAACATCCCCTAATTTTAGAGTTCTACAGGCAATCCTAATCCCTCTTCAAATGTGTTAATAATGTTACGTTATTTACCCATCCTAACAACTTTTTAAGGGCCTATTAAGGTCCAGGTGTCATGCAGGGGACTGGGAATGTAAAAAAAAAAAAAAAAATAGTATTAATAATATTTAGTGGTTTCTAACTTCAGGGGTCTACGATCTAGTAGAAAACAAAGGATGCACACAGTGGTTTAAGATCACACACCCTGGAGTCAGACAACCTGGGCTTGAATCCCAGCTCTACCCTTACTAGCAGAGCCACGTTCACTAGGCAAGTTATCTGAACTGCCTATGCCTCAGTTTCCCTTATCTGTGAAATGGGGATAGTCATAGTATGGACCTTAAAGAGCTGCTGGAAGGATTAAATGAGGCGATATGTGTAAAGGGCCTGGAACCATGCCTGGCCACAGTAAATGTTCAATGGGCATCGTTACTGTCACAAGCAAATAAACAAATACAATGATGTGCTGTGGAGGCAGCAACAGAACCTGCTAAGGAGAGAATAGGGATAAAAAGTGGGACATGACCGCTTCTGTCTGGTAAGGTGTGGGGCTGAGAACGGCTTCGTGCCTGTTGGAGTGTTAGAGGACAGACAGGTGTTTTCCCAGCAGACAAGTGGGATGGTGATATTTTAAGGAGACTGCATTTTAAGGAAGCTGCATGAGCAAAGATGTCTCAGACTGATCTCATCTTCCCCCCACCCCCCACCCCATCACTCCTTCCCCTCTGCTCCGCATCTCCTTGAACTGGACTCCTCTCTCCTCAGCCCCCATCACCATCACCATCAGCTGCCCAAGACAGGACACACAGGGAAGGGGACATCCTTGTCTCCTCCCCCAGCTCATCTCCTTCACCAGGTCATGCTGATGCTGCCTCCTGCATATCTCTCAAATCCATCCCCTCTCTGTATCCATAGATCTCCTTCTATCTCTGTGTATTCCTCTAATGGCTTCCCCTTGCTCTGAGGGTCAAATTCCACTTCCTGACCCTATGGGGTCCCATTCCTCCCCTCCACCTCTAACCCCAGCCAGCCTCACTTTCCTTCCAGTCCTCAGATGCTGGCTTTTCCCTCTGCCTGAAAAGGTTCCTTCCTCTTTCCACCCCACTGTCCCCGAAGTACTCACCTTTCAGGCGGCCGTCTCAATGCCACTTCCTCAGGAATACTTCCCTGACTCTTGCACTAGGCTGCTACCCTCTCTGGGTACTCTGTCCTTACCACAATCAGAATTGATTAATTATTTGTGTGCTTGTTGTATATAATCTGCAGACTCCATGAGAGCAGGGATTTTATGGATTTTGCATGGATGCTTCGATAGAAGCCCAGCTTCGAAAGCAGTGGCCGGCAGATAGTTGGCACTCAAAAAATATGTGTTGAATGATTGTGTTTTCCTCACCAGACAGTAAGCTTCAGTAGACACGGGCTGTGTCAATATGTCCCCAACAGCCTAGCCTGGTGTTTGGCTTGTGCTAGATATGCCATAAACATTTGTTGGATAAACAAATAAATGAATAACTTCAAAAATATATCTCCAGCCAGGTACAGTGGCGCATGCCTGTAGTCCCTCTAGGCTGAGGCAGGAGGATTGCTTGAGCCCAGAAGTTCAAGTCCAGCCTGTGCAACATAGCAAGACCCCGTCTCTAAAATAAATAAATAAATATATATATATATATTTTCCATTTGTGGCCTGATTTGTGGTCTGAATGGCAGGGAGCAACTCTGCCTTCACCTCTGAAGAGATGTACACTGTGCTTCTGACAACATAGCCTAAAAGGGCAGAAACATCTTAGCAGCCAATCCCACTAATACAACCGTCGTGTCTCAGGAATGAAAAGGACCTTGTGGATTTAATTCAGTCTCCGTTTGATATGTGACTCCTTTCTGCACTGCTCTCATCGTGCCTTCATTCAGCCTACGCTGGAATACTGCAAGAAGCAATAACTCACTGCTTCCTGAGGAAAACAATCCCATCTTTTGCCACCTCTGCTTGATAGAAGTTCTTTGTGATCCTGAAGCAATAGCTGGCACCTCATACTTCCGTCCATGGCTCCTAGCTCTAGTCCTTAGGGCAATGATTTTTAAACTATGAGTTGCAACCCATTAATAAGTCAGAAAATGAATTGAATGGGTCTTGAAGGGTATTTTTTTTTTTTTTTCTCCAGTGAAAAAGAATAGAATAGGATAGAAAGAATAGAATAGAGGGCCAGGTGCAGTGGCTTACGTCTGTAATCCCAGCACTTTGGGAGGCCAAGGCGGGCGGATCACGAGGTCAGGATATTGAGACCATCCTGGCTAACATGGTGAAACCCCGTCTCTACTAAAAATACAAAAAAATTTGTCCGGCATGGTGGCGGGCACCTGTAGTCCCAGCTACTTGGGAGGCTGAGGCAGGAGAATGCCATGAACGTGGGAGGTGGAGCTTGCAGTGAGCCGAGATCGTGCCACTGCACTCCAGCCTGGGCAACAGAGCGAGAGTCCCTCTCAAAGGGACAGGGAAGGGGGAAGGACTAGGGGAGAGGGGAAGGGGAAGGGGACGGCAAGGGTTCAAAGTAAACTGAACACAGTAGGGTCAATAATATTTTCTGGAGTGCTTATTCAGTTACATATGGGTGTTTACACCATATTCTGTGTTGAGATAATAACAGCAGCATATATATACAACATAATAATAGAATATACAATATATATATAACAGTAGTATAATAATATATATATATATATATACTATTTTTTTTTTTGGACGAGGAGACAGAGTCTTGCTCTGTTGCCCAGGCTGGAGTGTAGTGGTGCTATCTCGGCTCACAGAAAGCTCCGCCTCCCACATTCATGGCATTCTCCTGCCTCAGCCTCCCAAGTAGCTGGGACTACAGGCTCCCGCCACCACGCCCGGCTAATTTTTTGTACTTTTAGTAGAGACGGGGTTTCACCGTGGTCTAGCTCTCCTGACCTCGTGATCGGGCGCGCCCCACTGGGCCTCCAAAAGTGCTGGGATTACAGGTGTGAGCCACAGCACCAGGCCAACATATAATTCTTACTGTAGGTAACAGCCAAGCAGCTTTGAAAACCAGTGTCCTGGAAAATTAGCAGACTTGTACTTTTGATGGCCCTTTCAGTGTGAGAAGACCAGTTGAGATGGCTTCTAAAGCCTTCTCCTCCCAGCCCCAAACCCCTGGCTCCTTCCCTTGTTTGCATATGATGTGGTTGTTGATTGCTTTCCCCTGGAACTCTCTGTACAGTCCTATCAAAGAGTAGTTCTGGGAAACAGCAGCTAACAGCATTCTCTAACGCCACATTTCTCTCTCACCAGCAGTCGGCGTACATTTTGTAGTCCCAGTGTTTTTCTGAAAATAAAGACAGACAAAAAATCGGGGTGAGGAATTCTGCCTTATCTCTTTAATCCATCAACATTACACTAACGGCCCCAAACAGCAGACATAGACCTTTTTCTGTCTTCTTTGTCCAAATCTCATTGTAGCTGTGCTATTCTCTCAAGGTAGACCAAAATCTAATTAGTTGGAGTTTTTGTTTTGTTTTGTTTTTTGGCTGCCACAGAACACTATTGTCTCAGATTCAGATTCCTGTCAGCTAAGTCTTGTTCACATAATAAACCATGTCTATTCCATCCTGTACTTACGTGGGAACACTGTGGGGTAGGAAGTTAAATTTTCCCAGTTAAATTGCTTCTTGTTTGGATTCAGTCTATGCCCCTGATGATACCATGTTGGGTCCTGACGATCTCAACTCCCTTGTTCACCACTCCTCCCGCCACTTCAGCTTTTGAGCCTTTGGTATAAAGGAAAGAGCAATGACTTTGGGTTCTAGGGCTCAAATCCCCAGTCTCTGCCTTCATCTCAGTGTACCTTCAGGAAAGTTATTTAACCTTTCTGTAACATAATATCTATCCCACAGTTTTATAAAAATTCAATTAAACGATGTTATATACATATATATCACATCTCATCTGACACATAGTGGGCATGTAATAAATAGTAATCATGAATAGCAACAACAAGAAAATATGTGAACTCGACCAGGAGAAACAAAGCTTTTTTCACCACTAGAAACACCCTTGTGGGCTGAGAGTTTCCATGATCACAACCACTAAGTACAGCCACTCAAGTAGTTCCTAAGTTTTTTAATTACTTGGGAACCAGCCTATTTTTATTTTTCTTACCCTCAACAACATCCTGAGAGAACTAACAAATGCTTTGTTGAAGTCCAAACACAAGGCTGGGTGTGATGGCTCACGCCTGTAACCCCTGGGAGGCTGAGGCAGGAGGATCACTTGAGCTCAGGAGTTCAAGACCAGCCTGGGCAACATAAGGAGACCCTGTCTCTACAAGTAGAAAAGAATTAGCCAAGCATGGTGGCACATACCTGTAATATCAGCTTCTTGGGAGGTTGAGTTTGGAGGATTGCTTGGGCCCAGAAGTTTGAGGCACAGGCAGCTGTGATCATGCCACCGAACTCCAGCCTGGGCAACAGAGCAAGACTCTGTCAAGAAAGAAAGAAAAGAAAGACATAAAAAAGAAAAGAAAGGAAAAAAAGGAAAAGGAAGGAGGGAAGGAGGGAAGGAGGGAAAAAAGGAAGGAAGGAAGGAAGGAAGGAAGCGGTGAAACCCCGTCTCTACTAAAAAAAATACAAAAGCTAGCCGGGCGAGGTGGCTGGCGCCTGTAGTCCCAGCT
This sequence comes from Rhinopithecus bieti, assembly GCF_001698545.2. NCBI lineage: Eukaryota > Metazoa > Chordata > Mammalia > Primates > Cercopithecidae > Rhinopithecus > Rhinopithecus bieti. Next base: position 6,139,602 of record NW_016805059.1, on the reverse strand, counting down.
ACTCGGGAGGCTGAGGCAGGAGAATGGCGTAAACCCGGGAGGCGGAGCTTGCAGTGAGCTGAGATCCGGCCACTGCACTCCAGGCCAGGCGACAGAGCGAGACTCCATCTCAAAAAAAAAAAATGAACTTGTTTTCCATCTTGAAAAATGGTGAGATGTGCTCATGGGCATTTTTTTTTTTCCAGCACATCTTCATTTCCCTAAGATTCTTTAAATTTCAAGAAGTAATGACTGAGAATCTGATTTGCAAATTGCCTCAGTACCTTGCAACATCATTAATTTATTCCAGAGATCTGAACTCATCAAGAGCAGCGACATGCTTCTTAAAAGCTCACTGGTGGGCTGGGCGCAGTGGCTCATGCCTATAATCCCAGCACTTTGGGAGGCTGAGGTGGGCGGATCACAAGGTCAGGAGTTTGAGGCCAGCATGAGGCCAGGCCAACATGGTGAAACCCTATCTTCTACTAAAAATACAAAAACTAGCCAGGCATGGTGGCATGTGCACAGCTACTCAGGAGGCTGAGGCAGGAGAATTGCTTGAACTCGGGAGGCAGAAGTTGCAGTGAGCCAAGATCGCACCACTGCACTCCAGCCTAGGTGAAACTCTGTCTCAAAAAAAATAAAATAAAATAAATAAAAGCTCACTGGCTTCCATGTCACTGGCCAGTGCTCATTCTTTCTTTGCATTCTGTTCTACCATTCTCCCTGTTGGATAAAAGAGACAAAAGGAAGTCTTGCAGAGTCCTGCCCTCTCCAGACTGCCCAGCTACTGTTTCACCATCAACTCCAAGCTCTAGATCTGCCACTGTCTTCCCTGAGCTTCTTGCCTGGAACGTCATTAAGTCCTTTTTGTTGTCTTTAGAAGTTTCTTGCATGCCTCAGCTCATTTTAAACTTTCACCTTGCTGATACTCCTCTTGTAATCATTCTTGGTTGTGTGTTTTTTCTCTGCAAAAGTCTTTGTGAAACCTGAGCTCATTAAGTCCATCGCAGCTACTTTGTCTTCTTTAAATACTTCCAAATTTCCTTCCTCCTCAGAGGCTGTCGTGGTTGCAGAGACTGAGTTCATTTTTGAGAGCTTTTCACTATCAGGAAAGGTTCTCTCTTGTAGGGTCACATATCGCAGAAGTGCACAGTGGGCCTGTTTTCTCTCTGGTCCTATTGATATTTGCCTCCCTAATGGCTTAAGTAGGTGTCCAACCATATCCAGATTTTCTCTTCCTGCCTATAGAAAACCCCAGGATGACACTTTCTTCTTTTGGACAGAATACCAGGTATAAAGTAGTGAGTTGCATGCTGCCTCCTGCCCTTTTAGAAGACCAGCGTACAACCCAATGAGCTTATCAGAGAACTGTTGACTGCAGCTGGGCAAGTTGTAAATTAAAATTCTGGGATCTTTCTTTTTTGCTTTTTTAAAAGAACCCTTTGTGAGTAATAACAATCCTTGTTAGATCTTACTGAGTGCTGATATTTTTGCCAGGCAATTTTCTAAGAACTTGAAAGGTATCGTTTCATTTAATCTCTCCAACAATGCTTTTGGGTAGGACCTATTATTGCTTCCATTTTAGAGATGAGGACACTGAAGTACAGAGAGGTGAAAAAAATTTGCCACAGTCATGGAAGAAGTAATGGCGGGGCCATGATTGGACCTGACCCACTAGTGTATGTCCTTGCCAACCACATCATATGGAGGTATCCCCAATCTTGTTATTATCCCATGGGTATTTTTTACTCCTATGCTGGATCCTGTATTTATCTCCATCAAGTATTATCCATTGGTCTTTTTATACGTGTGCTGGATCATGTATTTATCTCTGTTAAATGTTTCCCTGCCAGTTTCACCTAGGACCTAGGGCCTATAAATGTCTTCTTGAATTTTGATTGTCTATAAATTCATTGAATACTTCCACTTTTATGTTAGAAATCCTGGCTTTCTAAATCTCCCTCTATTATCCTTCTTATGACTACCCTGACCTTCAATAATTTGTTTATATGTCTGTGAGTTCCCTGATATAAGGGGCGATTACTTATTCATTTTTGGTGTCTGTTGAATAAATGAATGAATGAAAGAATGAATCCCATATATTCATTCACATTCTCAACTTTTAGGAAGTGTTGAGTAGGCTGACTCTCAGGGGAAACAATAGCATCTGGGTTTTTCAAGAACGATGCTGTCTTTTTCCTGGTGGGGTTGATCTTTCCAAGTAGGCTGCCTGGTGGAGTGTCATAAAACTCCCTCTTCTCACAAATTATCCCACATGCCTACAATTCCACAATGAAATATTTATTCCTTTGACCTATGTCTTACCAGCCATTTCTACCTTAGTCCCCACTTCCCCAAAGAAAAAAGATTTCCTAGACCCTAGAGGAGGAAGCTTAAAGGTGTACTGATGGTGACTGCGAGTCATACGATAAAGCCCTTGAATAAGAAAAGAAAACAAATAGAAGTGTCCTGTTAGATGACTCTCAGAACACTTTCCAAGGAGATGTAGGCTCATCATTTTAAAGCAGAGAAGAAACTTAAACCAAATCATCTTCTTTGAAAACGAAAGTCTTTATCAAAGCTATTTTCTTTAAGAAAATAGCCTCAAAGGCCTTGGTGAAACACCTGAGGAATTAGAGCAGATGAGGTCAGTTTAATATGTATCGTGTGTGTGTCTATAAAGATGTGAACCAAATTGAACTGTACTTATCAGCAAAGTACTGAGTCGGCAGAAGAGCCCAGCTGCACCCCGAAGTGGCCACTTCTGAGAGCCTGTCGACAGCTTTATGTTGGCCCAGTGCCCACCCCTCTTCTCAGCACATTTTTGACTTCGCAGCTATCCACACCCCGTGTTGGTTTAGAAATAAAAGGTTGCTATTATCTTAAGTGAGCGATTTAGCCCTTATTTAAGCATTTCTTTAAAAAAAAAAAAAAGTTCCATCAGCATGCTGAGGAGCAGCATCCCGGTCTTCCTTTTGCTGCTGACTCTGGGGGCCTCGGGTCAGTAATTTCAGCTCTCTCTGCCTCAGTTTCTGCATCCAGGCTTAGGGATTGGGGCAGGGGAGGAGGAAGTGATGGCTACATTAGCAAAGTGCTTTCTACCATTTCATTACTCCATTAGCGTCTTCCTTCCTTTCCTCCTCACTGGAGTATTTTGAGAACTAATGAGATAATGGTCTGCAAGTGGTTGGAAGCCCCTCAGAGGGCCTTAGTGCCCAGGACGCTGGTCTGACTTCCTCCTAAACCAATTCCAGTTATGAACAATGAGCACACATTCAGATCCGAGGAATGACCTCACTTCAAGACTCGGTGGCCAAAGCCACACACATTGCCTCACAGTCATTGATCACAAGAGATATCCACATTATCTACCAGTTTTACTCTAATCTTCAAAGCAAATACATAAAGCAAATATACAGAAATTCTGCACGATCCCAAGAACTGCATATTTTAAAGTGACAGATAATAAATAAATAATAGAAAATCACTCAATTCTGATCTGGAAACGAGCCTGCAAAATGTACTTCCAGTAAGCATGCTTTTAAAAATCCAAATTCACATTGAGAAACATCTATTTGTGTGCAGATTAAGATTTTCATAAGGAATGCTTCACTTCCTGTGATGTGTGCCTCTAATAAGGATACCAGAGTAAAGAGAGTTTACTTGGAACTGCATAACATGAAAGGAAAAAGACCTGGTTCTTTAGCAGTCTCATAGAGATCAACTTAATTAACTGATCAATTTGGAGTGGGGCAGGTTAGAAAATCCATTCAAGTATCGCTGATGAAATTGACAGGTGAGTTTGGTGCAAATAGGCGGGGAGAGGGCAGAAAGAGAAAGACAGAGAGAAATGAATCTCATGCAAGTAATTTCTTCCAGGTCTCTGGTTGGTAGATTTGGAGGACAGTCCCCTCTCCAGTTTCACAGCTTTGCAAAATTTAACTGTTTCTCTGTGTTCCACTGAAAAACTTCATTTCAGAATCCTGCAAATGATTTTGTCTTCTGTTCGTTTGTGTTAGGAATTTAGAGACTGACATTCGAGCAGTGCAGGCTGTGGGAATTAGGGAAATAATGTTAGAGCTATTTAGATTTCCGCTTTTCATTCAACAAATGTAAGGGGAAGACTTTAAATTTTAGATGGAGGAAATAAAATATGGATAAAGAGGTATTCAGACTAGGTCTTTATGGAATAGTAATTGCAAACCCTTTCCATGTCTTTCTCATAATTGCTCCTTGAATATTAAGGCTGCCTCTTTTAGTTTCTGTGGCTAAGTTCACCTCTGTAGGATTATGTCAGGCAAAGAACTATGAACACAAACAGCTCCCATTAGGGCTTTCAGCCCCGGGGTTCCTGACAGCTGGGAAGTGTTGCAAGTAAACTATTACAAAGAATGGAGAATTGAAGTTTATCAATGATTTATTACACAGACTATAAGCAATATTTCAAGGTTATTACCATAAGGATACCTCTCATTCACCCGCATTCCAATTTTATTTCACTTCCTTTTCCTGTCTTTTGGACCACAGATCCACAGAGTTGAATTAATTCTACTGTTTAGTGCATGGTACACTCATAGATTCATAAAAAGCCCTTCAACAATGCTGTTGTTGTTTTTCCTCGAACTCGCTCATCCCACTCTCACTCCCCCTCCCTCCAGATCCCCTTATTCCTATATTTATGTAGATATATGGATATCCTTGAATAATATATAATATTGCTTTGTGTGTGCATGTTTAATGTCTAATTTTAAAAAGGCAATGGGCTATAAATCTCATTCTCTCTGTTACTTTTTTCATCCAGCTGTTTTTTGGAATCTCTCCTTGCTGTTATATTGAAATCTAATCATTATTGCTGACTGCCTTGTGTCCAGCACAGTTGCTTCCTCGATTGCCCTAGGGATGAACACCTCGGTTGACTCTACCACACACACACACACACACACACACACGTATAAATGGTGCCGCAAGGACCACCCATGGAGATGTCCCCTCACAGATCTGTGCAGGTCTGTCTCTGGGGGTTGCACTAGGAGTGGGATTGCCGAAGCATAGGATATTACACTCCCACCAGCAGTGTCAGAGGGCTCTCTTTTACCCACATCCTTTCAGCACTTGATATTAATAAGGTTTCCAATTTCTGTCAATCTAATTATTTTAAAGTGGATCGTGTTATAATTTAAATGTGCATTTATCTGATTACCAGTGAAGTGGATATCTCTTCACATGCTTAATAGCAATTTGGGTTTCTCCTTCTACAAACTGGCCATATCCTTTGCCCATCTAGCTATTATATGAGTTTCTGATCCTTTTTTTTTTTTTTTTTTTTGCCAATCTGCAGGAGCTCCTTGGGGCATTAATTCCTTACTGATTTTAGACACTGTGCACATCTTTCTCCATGCCATTGGACAGCAGGTTAACTGTTTTGAACTGAAATCTTTAATTTTTTAGATTGTCAGACCCATCAATTTTCCCCTTATGGTTTATGTTGTTTGGGTATTGGTTAAGAAATGTGCAGAAAACTACAAAGCCACAAAGATAGATGCCTATAGACTCTTCTGTAAGATTTGTATCTTTTCCCTTCATACTTGGGTCCTTAGTCCACTTGAAATTTATTTTTGTCTGTATTGAGAGGTAGCCATCCGGCTTTGGTTTTTTCCACAGTGAGTCATTTATCCCAACACTATTCACTAAGTGATCCAGCTTCCTCCCACGGATTTGGGAAGCGGCTCTATTATATACCAGTTTCCCATGGATACACGATTGGGTGTCCAGGTGCATATTCCATTTTTTGGTCAATTTGTCTATTCCTGTACCACTGCCCCACAGTTTTATTGTGGTAGTTTTGAAATATGTCTTAGCTAATGTGTTTTCTTAAGTGGGAGAGAAGGGTGGGGTTATATTAGTGGACTAAGAATGGTACATAATTCCACAGCCTCTCTCATCCTTGTCATAGCCCATAATTCCCATATTAGGTCACTCATGGGAAGGGATCCTACATGAAAATTTCATCTGCAATCTATGTCAAAATGGGGCGGGGGAAGCTGAAACATCTAAGAGGTCACCTGTTTGCCATGCACAATATCCTGGAATTAAATTCCATAGCTTTCAAAATATGAAAGAGTGTCAATGTTTTTTTACTCTGTCTTGAAAGTTAATACCTTAAGAACCTAGAACACAATTCTTCTGTGGAAATCACAGAGCTTCAGGAGTTATTTCATTGGATTGCCAAGAGTTCCTAAGTGGGTAATGTGTATGCAGCAATTGAGGGGCAAAGTGGTTAATAATAAGCCTCACTCCAACAGCTACTAACTCGTTTTACTAATCTGTAGTGGAACTGAAACCAGAACCCAGATCTCCTGAGAGTTCCTCTTCAACTTTACAAATACATGTCTAATGCTCCCTGTGTGCTAGGCATCATTATATGGAGTAGAAAAATAAATAAATAGACACGGCCTCTGTCTACATATTATTCAATCAGTGACCTGCCTGGGCTCTGGCTGTGTACTCTGAATCATGGAAAAATGGACCTATTATGAAGTTATGAAGATATTTAGTCTATCTTATCAGCCAGAGGTCAATTCAAATACATTTTACAGACTGGCTGACAATCAGCTAAAAATTCCAAAGAGACTCTGCTGTGGTGGATTAACTGGCCAAATATAGACCTAGTCTATCACTCAGATGAGACAAAATGGTATGCCAAAAATGTCCTTCCAGAGCAGGAATTAGATTAAAGCTACATTAGGGTTTCTAGATTGTCAACATTTGAGCTGTTTCCAGCTAAGGGATAAAACAGAATATTCAGGCTCAGGAAAGAAAGAAAGAGAGAGGGAGGAAGGAGGGAGGGAGGAAGGAAGGGAGGAAGGAGAAGGAAACGAAAAAGCTGATGCTAAGTTGGGAATACCTAGGAAAAGGGTAGGATGTAACAGGGGCAGAGACATCCAGAAAGTCTTCTCCTTTCCTCCTCTCTGACTTTACCAGAATCTCATTTTGAGCCTGAATTACTTGTGAGTAAATATCAGCAATTAACCAGCACAAATAAGGTGTGGCTGACACATAGAAAATGTTCAATAATTATTAGCATTTTTAAATATCTCTTAGAAATAATGAACTGAACCAAGGAGTATATCAAGCTTTCACTTGCAAGTGTGAAATAAACTGAACATTGTTTACAGTGTCTATTTATCTTTGCTTTCCCTACAGCCAAATTCCTGAAGGAATTATTTCATTAAAAAAAAAATCCAGGTGTTGTTTATCATAGCAAAAAATAAAATAAAAGTAAATATGAGAAAAAGAAAATTGCCCTAAAGTTTGGTTGAAGAAATTTCAACATATTCATATTTTGGAATTCTACTCAGTCTTCATAATTATTCAAAATCGTGTGGTGGATTGAGAGTAACAAAGAAAGATATTTAGACTTTGTGAAATTTAAAAAGCAGGTTAGATGATAATATAATTTATTATTGAAGAATTCAGAGCCTAGAGGCAGACAACTTGGGTTCAGCTCCCACTTCTTCCACTTCAATAGCTGCGAGGCTTTGGGCAGTATTTGTAATCTCTCCCTGCTTCAGTGCCCTCACCGGCAAAATGGCAATAGACATTAAACCTACTTTGGCCTGGCACGGTGGCTCATGCCTGTAATCCCAGCACTTTTGGAGGCCGAGACAAGGAGATCACCTGAGGTCAGGAGTTCGAGACCAGCCTGGCCAACATGGTAAAACCCCATCTCCACTAAAAATAACAAAAATTAGCTGGACATGGTGGCGGGTGCCTGTAATCCCAGCGACTTGGGAGGCTGAGGTAGGAGAATCGCTTGAACCCAGGAGGCGGAGGCTGCAGTGAGCTGAAATCACGCCATTGTGCTCCAGTCTGGGCAACAAGAGCAAAACTCCATCTCTAAAAAAGAAAGAAAGAAAGAAAGAAAAAAGAAAAAAAATTAAACCTACTTCATCAGGTTCTTGAGCCAATTTAGTGAATCAATTAATACATGCCCAAGCAATCAGAACAGTGCCGACAGATGTTAGTTATGGTGATTATTATTATAACAGTATCATCTCATATCTTCCTATAGAGAAATGTCTGTAAAGATATACTATAAAATTTGAACATTGTTTATCTCCGGAAGGTGAGAGTATGGATTTATTTTTCCTCTTTCTGCTTATCTGCATTTTTCTAATTTTCCCAGACATGAAAATAGATTGATTTTCTAATAAGGAGCAACAAGTTACTTTTAATTTGTGAAAAAAAACTATGAGATGTCTAGAGGCGAGGAAGAATGGCATGTCCATACCATCAAGAGCTCCCTGCTGACAAACAGCATGGCAGTGAGGATGGTGCTGGGTTACATCCCCAAATAAGTAGGGGCTGAGGGGCTAGGAAAGGGAATAAAGGAATGTTGGAGAGAGTGACATTCTCCTCCTCTTTTTTTATCTCACACTCAAGGTTAAGGTTCAATACAGCAGCAAAGTGAATAAAGAAATGAAGTGCTGTGAGAGGTCACGGGGACAAACATCGAGTGGTTCTGGAGTTTTGAAAGGCATTGGATAATTTCACCATCATTAATAACATCTGCAGTCCTGCCAAGCAGGCTAATGGCAGGGGTAATTAGAGCCTGTGTGCTAAGACAGATGACTGCTTGTCAGAGCAAGAGAGCAGGTCCACCCCAGGGGCCACTGCCCAGGGATAGTAAAGGCCAGGAGGCGGCAGGGCCTTGTCAGGAAGGACTCTACCTGATCACAGGAAAGAGATGACCCAGACTGTCCTCTGCGGGCATATTCTTAGTTCACAAAGGAAATAGGGGGTGTCAGGGAGGTTCAGGGCTTGGGTCTAAATATAAAGCTGGTACATACTAATATCTTGTCATGAAATACTTTCATACTTCACATATCCAGGATTTAGGCTTACAGAGAGATGTTCAGTTCAAAGAAGTTGTGAAATCAATAAGTTGTGTCATTAACCAGTGATCACCCAGCCATCATTATGCACCAGTAGAGTGATTTTCTAGTCACTCAGACTAAGAAGTGGCCATTTGAAGACCTAATCCTTCTTCATGGATGAGGAAAGGAATGGGTTTAACATGAGCATTTTGGTCTTTCCTTGTCTCTAAATCAAATTAAGTTGTTCAGATTTTTAATAAAGATGACTAATGTATTTTTTCCGAAGATTTTGTTATGAAATACAAAGAGTTATTTTTGAAGTGAAGATTTCCATCTGCATAAGTCTCAGAAAGAATCCTTCTATCCACGAGATGGTTCCCTACTGAGGATGCCAAAGGGAAACACTTGCAATGCCAGTTGGGGATTTGTCCCAATAACTTCACTTAGGCAAAAGTATATCACATGATTATTTCAGAAGACTTCTATACAAGTTTACTTGTCTGGAGATATTAGACCCCCGAATGCAATGCTGCACAATTTCAAAAGACACCTAACCAACTTCCATTTATATATTTCAGATTGAACAAGAGTGTTTGTATTAGTCTGTTCTCATGTTGCTAATAAAGATGTACAGGAGACTGGGTAATTTATAAAGAAAAAGAGGCTTACTGGACTCACGGTTTCATATGGCTGGGGAGGCCTCACAATCATGGCAGAAGGTGAAGGAGGAGCAAAGACATGTCTTACCTGGCAGCAGGCAAGACAGTGTGAGCAGGAGAACTGCCCTTTAGAAAACTATCAGATCTCATGAAACTTATTCACTATCACAAGAACAGCACAGGAAAAACCACCCCCATGATTCAACTACCTCCCACCAGGTCCCTCCCACAACACATAGGGATTATGGGAGCTACAATTCAAGATGAGATTTGGGTGGAAACACAGCCAAACCATGTAGTGTTTATTACATATTTCTCCTGGAACCCCTCTAAAATGATAGAAAAGGAATTGAAGATGTTTACAGTCACACACATTAAAAAAAAGAAAAAGAAAAGGAGATGAGAGCAGGCTACTGATGCCAATTAAACATTACAAGCTGGATGAGACCTGGAACTTTCTTTTCCAGGAGTATGACAGACTAGACATTGTGGCAAGCTCTATTGCCCAAATATACTGAGATCCTTGTTAAAATACATTCAGCAAATATAAAGAGACAAGGTGGGAAATACGAGGGAGAGGTTAAGAAAACTGGAAGAGAAAGTGAGAAGGTGTGATAGAGCCTTACAAAGAGATAATGAAGAAAATAGAAGAGGTGTAAATGTTCCTGAACAAATGAAAAGTATCCATCTACTGATCCAGGAAATAATACATCTTAGATGAAATTCACTAATATTGGTAACATGATACTTTTCTTTAGTTGAAGGTGTATTCATTAGTATTCATTTTATTATTAGGCTTTTAACGTGTAGATACATCAGGTATACTCTTCTGAATGTCTTAAAAATTACACACTATAACAAATTCAATATTTGCATAAGTGCTGAGTTAGGCTTCAGCTTTATGAACTTTGCTAAGCTCCTATAAAAAGATCCAACCACAAGTTAGTCTATGAGAGCGTAGTCTTAGAGGTTAATGATTTTGCCCCTCCCTGGTTTTCTGTTTTCTCCTTTCAGAACCCCTAGTATTTGTATGTTGGGCTTCTTGATTGATATCATATTTTCTTATCTTTTCTCTGCAAATTTTTATCTTTTTAATTCTGTTTCCTGAAAGACTTCTTCCATGTTTATCTCCAATCCCTTCTATTAAGTTTTTAAACGTCTGCTATAATGTCTGAATTTCTTTAAATGTCTGAATTTCATCTAAGATGGGTTGTTTCCCAGATTAGTACATTGATACTTTTCGCTAGTCCAATAACATTTATATTTCCTCCATTTTCTCTATTATCTCTTTATAAGACCCTGGAAAGTCTTAGAGGTTGGAAGCGCCACATACACCAGAAGACTGGTGTCCGGAGCCATGAGGCCCGGAATTAGCCAACCTCTGTTGCTTGATCTCCGCAAAGCGGAGACAAGAGGGCGCATTCCCGGGTTCTTTATTTATAAACCCTTCCCGCGCGCGCCCAAAGCTTTTCCCGCGCGCGCCTAAGTTTCTCCCGCGCGCGCCAAAACTGTTCCCGCGCGCCAACCTTTCCCGCGCGCGCCAACCTTTCCCGCGCGCGCGCAAACATTTTCCCGCCCAGGAAGATATGCAGCCCAGGGCGCAGGTGCGATCCCGCGCCCGGGAAAAGTACAAACCCACGGCGCATGCGCGATTGTAATTTGAGAAGATCCGGCCCCTATCACCGCCCTGGCCCAACCTCTTCCCCTGCCAGCCTATATAAGGCATGACCCTACACTCAATAAACGAGACTTGATCAGGCTGTTTGTCTTGTCTCCATTTCTTGTGTTTTCTTGTCTCCTCCATTCCC
>NW_016805059.1:6030023-6125872 GCF_001698545.2 Rhinopithecus bieti | reverse complement strand
GAGAATGGCGTGAACCCGGGAGGCGGAGCTTGCAGAGAGCTGAGATAGCGCCACTGCACTCTAGCCTGGGCGACAGAGCAAGACTCTGTCTCAAAAAATAATAATAATAATAATAATAATAATTACTATAAGAAGAAAATAAACAGCCAAAAGACTTGAAAGTGGTTGCTTCAGGAGAATGTAACTTGGAGTTGGGAAGGGTTAGGGTCTACTCTTTGATTTTTAAAATCTATATGTATGTATTACTTTAAAATATTTAAGTTAAGAAAAATATATCTCAAGACTAATCTAGAACACTCTGGGGCCTAGTTCTTTTTTTTAAAGCATCAGCTACAGTTTATTTTTACCCATTTCAGTTCTTAATTTAAGCAACGAAGCACAGAGAAAAATTGGAAACAGTAAAGAAATGGGGAAAAAAGAAACAACATTATCCATAATCCTCCAACTCTATGTGACCATCTGAATCATTTTGCTTTCAATATTTTCATAGAGTTGTAGTCATGGCTTCCATATAATTATATCCTGCTTTTCTTCTCCCACATTATATCGTGATCAATTTCCAGTTTGCTATATAGCATTGTAATCATCTTTCTTAATGGTTTGACAAGTCTTTTTGATCTGACTGTCACACTCAACAAAGTAAGTCACCTCTGTATTAGTCAGGGTTCTCCAGAGAACTACAAGACCAATAGGAGGTATGCATGTATAAATACACACACACACACACATACACACATTTATTATGAGAAATTGGCTCACATGATTATTGAGACTGAGCAGATCAAATCCCATGATCTGCTGTCTGCAAACTGGAGAGGAGACCGACAGTATAATTCCAGTCCAAGTCTGAAGGCCTGAGAACCAGAGGCTGAGGTTGTAAATCCCAGTCAAAGGGCAGGAGAAGACTAATGTCCCAGCTCAAGTACATGGCAGGAAGCAAAGGGGCAAATTTCTCCTCCCTCTGCCTTTTGCCCTCAAGGAATTAGCTGATGCTCACCCACACCAAGCCAGATCTACTTTACGGAATCCGCAGATTCAAATGCTAATTTCATCTTGAAGTAACCTCAAAAATATGCCTAGAAATAGTGTTTAAACTGGGCACTCTGTGGCCCAGTCAAGTCCATTCATAAAATTCACCATCCCAGCCCCCTCTCCCTCGCTCCCATGGTCCTATTTTCCTGCTTTTCAGACACTCCTAGCACGTGCTTCTCCACCGGCCTTGGCCCTGGGATGCTCTTCCTCGCTGTCACCACTCAAGAAGTGGCTTAAATGCAACTCCCGCAAGACCTTTTGCGACCCTTGGGCTCCAGTAGGCCCCTTTCTTTCACACCTGTTTTCATCACGGCAGTTTTCACTCCCTGACATTTTCTTGTTTATTTCTTAATTTGTTTATCTGGGGCCTGTCTCCCTCAATTGATTGCAAACTCCATGGATGCAGAAATTATATCTTTCCTATTTCCCACTCAAAGACGAGCACAGAAAACAGAGCTTGGCACAGAGAAAGCACTCAGTAAATATTTGAGGGGTGGGGGGTGACTGAATAAGTGACTGAATAATGAATGGATGAAATGCTAACTGCTCAGGGCACAGAGAGAAACCTGAGGCTGAACAGGAATAACGCAAAGCTTGTTAAGCAGGGAGTCAAGAGATCTGCTTCTAGTCTTGGCTCTTCCACTCATCAGGTGCATAACTTGGAGTAAGACACACTGAACCTCTCTGTGCCCGGGTGTCTCACCTGTGAAATGAGCAGGTTGGAGTAGGTGGCCTCCATCATCTGTTTTGACGGTAAATACTGAGGTCTGCCTCTTTGCAAGTCCTCATTTTGCTAAAGATTTGTGTTGTGACTTTTGGGGAATAACTTTAGTTGGTTTCCCAGGAAGATGGATGAGTAGAAAATTTAGTCAAACAAATAAATCTCTTCTTTTTCTTTTTTTTTTCTTTTTGCCCTGCATGACAACCAGCAATTAGTTTTAAGATTTCTTGACTCTGTCTTTTCTTTTGTAAGAGAGAGTAACTGACTCATCGATTAGGTAAATGAAGCAGCCTGAAGCTAGAGGGTGCCCTCACAAGAAACTTCCTTGACAGGCAATGATCCTTTAGGGAAATAATAGAGAATGGTGGCTGAAAGCACATAGTCTGATGTCAGACAAACCTGGTTATAAGTAATCTCCATGCAGGAACCTGAACAGGTTACTTAGGCAGAGAGGGTTGGATAGTAGTGCCAAATGCTAGAGCCTGACTGTAGCGGGTTGAGTCCTAGCTCTGCCACTTGCTGGCTGTGAAACCTCACTTGTCTCAGGTTTCTATCTGAAAATGGAGATAAGAAAGTACCCACTTTATAAAGTTACTGTGAGGAGTAATGAATTCCAACTGCATAAAACCCCTTAGTCAGCAGGCGCTGAGAGCACACAGTTACCACTCTTTGGGTTTGCTGCTATTGTTTTGCTGTCATTACTTAATTTATCTAGGTCTGTTTCTTCATTCATTCATCAGTGAATATTTACCAAGTGCTTTTGAAGAGGCATCCTATCACTTCATTAACTTAGGATGAGACTTCTGGGTCTCAATTATAAAATCATTAGCCTGTAAGTCTGGGAGGAAGTGTGTTAATATCTCTTGCAATCATTCTCAAACATGCTCTCCTGGCAGTACATCTCGGGGAGAAATGGCTGTGCCAGTCATCCAGGGGAGCACAGCTCACCCCCGACGTGCAGGATTCCCCTCCCCTCTGTCATCCCACCAGAATTTGGACCTCACTGTGCTCAGAGTCAACTCTTCTGACTCTCAGTCTGGGCCAGAACAAGCAAGGCAGGTAAATAACAAAGTGAAGGGGAAGAGAAACTCAGAGGTATAAATGGGGGCACTCCAAAAAGGAGAAAGAAGTAACAAAGTACTAGAAGCTGTTTCCTCCTAACACACAGAGCGATTGGTAGAGATGAGTTTTGGATCTGATGTTCATCTCCGCCCTCGCTTTCTCTGTCATTTCCCTTACTTTCATTTCTGAGAATACTTCTGAAGCAGAGATTTGGGTCCATGATAGTGGATGAAATAGGAAAATGTTTAGAAGTAAATAATGGCAACTTTAAAGAAAGGACGATCAAAGTTGCTAACAGCATATTGATGCACTTGCATATGGAAGAATTAAATAAGTTCATAAATAAATGAAGGTAGATCTTGAGATTATAGCTATTGAATTATCCTTGGATCAATAACTGGAGCCTATCTTTGTCGAGTATTTATATTTCTCCTAGTCCATAGTTAAAATTAACACTTAGGATCATGGTCTGTCCAACTGCCTCTATTATTAATAGGGCTCCAGCAGGAACTTATAACCTTCTCCTGCAAGCCGGGTCTTCTTCCATGGTCTCTAACTTCATCCAAATAAGGCATATAACCTAGGAGTTTTATTCGTCACACTCCTACTCTCTCAACATATCCAAACATCAGCAAATCTTACTAATCTTAGCACACAAATACCTTTCAAATTGGTGAATATTAATTAATTCAAAATAGTTATGGTTAGCATGTTCAAAAACATAAATTAAAAAATAAAATATAAAAAAGAATAAGACATAATTAAGCAAAACAGGTGACTCTATAACAAGAAAAGGTGGATAGGAAAAAGAACTAGTTAGAAACATCAGAAACAAAAAGTATCAGAAAATATACAAAATCAGTAGATGCAATAAAACCTAGCTTGGATGCAGTCATGATAATTAGTTTAAGTTGAAAGATAGTACTGAAGAGTTCATGCAGAATACAACACAGCAACAAAGAAATACTGAGTAAAGAGAAGACTTCAGCGGAATGGTGTGGTAACTTTCCTGCAAAGATGGTCACCATTAATTCCATCTCTCCCCATACACACAGGCTTCTCTCCTGTCAAGAGGCACTGTCTCCCTTCCTCTGGAATCTGGGCTGGCCTTATGATGTTTTTGAGCAAGAGAATGTGGTAGGGGTGATATTCAGAGCTTCTGTGGCTAGGTCTTAAAAATTCTCGGCAGATTCTGCCCGGGGGTGCTTAAAACACTCTGTCTCGGAAGCCAGTAATCCTACTGCGAGAAGCCTGAGCCACATGGGGAACTGACTAAGACCCATGGAGAGCCAACATGTAGGTGTGCCAATGGACAGCCCCAGGTGAGCTCCCACCCATGGGATCATCAGCTGTCGACATTTTGGGCCCGTGAGCCATGGGGCCAGTTAGTCATCTTGGACGTCCAACCCAGTCAAGTTTCTGGATGATTGCGCTCCAGCCGGCATCTGGCCTCAAGTGCACAAGAGGTCCCAAGTGAGAACAACTCAGCCAAGTCCAGTCACCCCGTGGACCATGAGAAATAGCAATAAATTATTGTTTTAAGTCACATTTGGTGTGGTTTGTGGTACAGCACTAGATAATCGGAACCTACCAAGAAGAGACTGAGAAGTTCTGATTAACAACTAACAGTAAGTTCAGAGGAAAATAGAAAAAAAATGGCAGAAAAATTATATTCAAGAATATTCAGGAATTTTCCAGAATTGAGAAAGACACAAGTTCTCAGCATGAAAATGCACATCTCATATGTCAAGCAAAATAATTAATACCATAAAAACCCTAGAAGAAAATCTAGGTAGTACCATTCAGGACATAGGCATGGGCAAGGACTTCATGTCTAAAACACCAAAGCAACGGCAGCAAAAGCCAAAATTGACAAATGTCTAAATTAATAAAGACTTCTGCACAGCAAAAGAAACTACAATCAGAGTGAAAGGCACCACAGAATGGAAGAAAATTTTTGCAACTACTCATTCTGACAAAGGGCTAATATCAGAACACAAAGAACCAAACAAATATACAAGAAAAAACAAACAAACCCCATCAAAAATGGCAAAGGTATGAACAGACATTCTAAAAGAAGACATTCATACAGCCAACAGACACTGAAAAATGCCAATCTCACTGCCATCAAGAGAAATGCAAATCAAAACCACAATGAGATACCTCTCACCCAGTTATGAACGCAATCATTAACAAAGTCGAAACAACAGTGGGTTGGAGAGGAATGTGGAGAAATAGGAACACTTTTATCCTCTGTTGGTGGTTGCACTAATCAACCATTATGGAAAACAGTATGGCGAATTCCTCAAGGATCTAGAACTAGAGTACACATATGACCCAGCGCACCACCTACTGGTATTATACCCAAAGGATTATAAATTATTCTACTACAAAGACCCATGCCACATTATGGTTTATTGCAGCACTATTACAAGTAGCAAGACTTGGAATCAACCCAAATGTCCTCTGTGACAGACTAGATTAAGAAATGGCAACGGCCCGGGCGGCAGTGGCTCAAGCCTGCAACCCAGCACTTTGGAGCCGAGACACGGTGGATCACGAGTCAGGAGATCGAGACATCCTGGCTAACTGGTGAAACCCGTCTCTACTAAATAAAAAACAAAAAATACCGGGCGATGGTGGCGGGCGCCTGTATCCATGATACTTCCGAGGCTGAGCAGAGAATGCCGTACCCAGGAGGCAGAGCTTGCAGTGAGCTGAGTCGGCCACTGCACTCGCCGGGCGACAGAGCAAGACCCCAATTAAAAAAAAAAAAAAAAAAAGAAAAGGCACATATACACCATGGAATACATGCAACCATAAAAAAGGATGATTTGCGTCTTTTAGGGACATGGATGCAGCTGGAAACCATCATTCTTAGCAAACTATCACAAGAGAGAAACCAACACCACAGTTCAACTCATAGGTGGACTGGAACAATGGATCCCTTGGACTGGGAAGGGACATCACACACTGGGGCCTATCAATGAGGAGGGGAGGGGAGGGATTGCACTGGGAGTTAACATGATATAATACATATGAATTGATGGGTGCCTGACAGTTGATGGGTGCAGCCCCAACATGGCACAAGTATACATATAACAAACCTGCACGTTATGCCATTGACCCCTAGAACTTAAAGTAAATGGATAAATAAATAAAATAAATAAATAAATAAATAAATAAATAAATCCACACCTAGTCACATTGTTGCGAAGCTGCAAAGCTTAAAAGCTAACAGACAAAAAAGGAAGGTTGCCTGCAGAGTAATGACAACTGAAATGGCAGCAGACTTCTCATCAACATCAAGAAATGTATGATGGCAGGAAAGCAATATTTTCCATGTTGAAAGAAACAAACTGTCAATCTACAATTCTGGACTCATCTACTTCATCATTTGAGTGAAAGCATAATAGAGACATTTTAAGAGATGCAAAAACTCAGAGAGCTACCATTATGCTCCCTCAATAAAAGATTTAATTCTAACTGGGCACAGTGGCTCACGCCTGTAATTTGGGAGCACTTTGGGAGGCTGAGGCGGGTGGATCACAAGGTCGAGAGATTGAGACCATCCTGTCCAACATAGCGAAACCCTGTCTCTACTAAAAATATAAAAATTAGCTGAACATGGTGGTGCACGTTAGTGTGGTGGCGTGGTTAGTCCCAGTTACTCGGGAGGCTGAGGCAGGAGAATCACTTGAACCCGGGAGATGGAGGTTGCAGCGAGCCAAGATCGTGCCACTGCACTCCAGCCTCGTGACACAGCGAGACTCCATCTCAAAAAAAAAAAAAATTTAAATTAAAAAAAAGATTTAATTCTACAAGAAGAAATAAGAACTTAAAAAGAAAACTGTATCCATGCAACAGAAAGCAAACCTAAAGTACAAAGTAACCAACTGCCGAATGATGCATATAGTATAATACTGTTTAAGTAATACTTAAACCCCTACCAAAAGACTACATATTGTTTATTAAAATATCCACATATAGTAAAGTGGGAAACATGGACAGAAATGATACCTACCAGCTTCAGGACAATGGCAACCACAGGAGAGGGAGCAAAGAGAATGGAATTGAGAGGAACACACCAAAGGCCCCAACTATATCTGTAACACCTGTAATTCTTACTATTTGAACTCCTATCTCTACTTAGGAACTGAATAGAGTCCAGTGATTTTTTTTGAAAGAAAATTGTTTGGAGGAAATGGTATCTCCTCATTCTCTGAAATCTTACGACCTGAAACTTAAGACCTACATGGATTCAGATAAAATGGTGCACATTGCTCTCTAAGCTTCCTGTCTGAACCGTCACTATCCAAGCTCATTAACTGCATAGAATCAGAGAGCACAGAATAACAGGTTTCTGTTGCTTTAAAAATATAAGGTCTTAAGCAAAATAGTAAAATGCTAACAATTTGTTAAATCTGAATGGTTGGTACTTTTGTGTTTATATATTTCAAATATTTTAACAAAACAGTTTTTTACTAGTAATTTGTGGAAAGCAATGTCATGGCTTTCTTTTAGAGTCACAACACAAACACAAACTGGTGTCTGTGTAGGTGACAGCACTTTGTGTTGGCCCCCCTGCGGGAGCAGTAAGATATCGCCACTTCCTGAGCTGCTTCATCTGCATTTGGGTCCCCAATGCCACCAGACAGAGCTGGGCTGTGTCCCCTACTTCATTCACAAATTTACAGAGGTAGGAGGAGACATTCAAAGATACATGACTATGTCTGATGAAGTAAGTTCCCGGACAAGGCCAATTTTTATTTAAAAGAAAATAAAAGTCCCAAGAGGAATTTACTTAAGGAAGGTGACCCATACTTGGAAGTTGAAGGGGTATGCTGGACCAGGGCCAAGGAGAGCTAATACCAAGCTGAATGTGTAGAGAACCACAGGAACAGTGATGTGAATGTGAACACGAATCAGGGGCCACCAGGACTTCTCCTGACTAGCAACTGGACCACAGAGCCCACAGCCCACTAAACCTGGGTGAGGGCTGGACATCCAGCCTCCAGAGACTTGAACTGGTTCTCTGTATGGTAGCAAAAAAGGTCAAGTCTAATTAATGGGCAAGTCTAACTCATTCCATGATTCTCAGGAATCTTTGGGAGAAAAACCCAAGAGAAGTCTAAACTTCCTGCTGATTTGACAAGTGGGGCCTGGACTTTTGTGATTTGGATATTTGAGAGGAATCGTTATCTTATATTGGAGATATAGACTGCTGATGGCAAGGCTTTGGACTATTGACTTTATCCTCATCCTTTGTACACTTGGCAAAGAGGAAGCAGAGGTGGAAAGATTTCAAAACAGCAGCCTATCCCCAAGCAATACTGCAGTCAGTGAGGCCTTTCCTGACCACTCTATTTAATATTGTATTCCTCCCACCACATACTCTGGACCTGTCTCCCAACTTTATTTTCCTTAGTAGAAGGATGACCTTAACATTTAAAGAATTATTTAGTATTTTTTCTGTCTCTCCAACTAGGATGTAAACTCCATGAAGTCAGAAATTACCTGTTTTGTTCGCTGCTGGTCTGCAAGTTTCAGAGCAGTGCCTGGCACAAAATAGAAGCTCAGTAAACACTTATTGAATGAATGACCCAACCTGTGTTTGGCTTTGGAGTGTGCTCAGACATAACACATACATCACAAACACTCTCAGTGAGATAAAATTTATGGGAGACCATTGATTTGGACTGAGCTCCTGCACTAGACCCTGACAAACCAATCTAAAGTGAAGTCACTCATGCTAAGGCTCCATGTCACCAAACTGAAACCTAAGCTGTTTACCTGTAAGATCTGACCTTTTGAGAAAACAGGAGAGACAGTAGCCTAACATCCAAATAGGGCCATTTACCAAGAAACCAGAGATTCACAGCAGCCAATCAAAAGGGGCCCACTCAACGGAGCTTGTGATAAGGAAGCCACCTCTGCTTTAACCCACACAAGGAGAGTAACCTGAAGTGACCTGATGTTAGCCAATCTGCTCTTTGCACCAGGCTATCTCTCTGTTCCTGCTCAAGTTGCCTTACAGAAACTCACTGTTCTGCCTCACCCAGTGGAGCTCCAGTCTATTTTGTAGGCTGGATGCTGCCCAGTTCATGAATCACTAATAAAAGCCACTCAGCCCTTCTCAGCAGACTCAGGGCCCAGTGCTTGCTAAATATAATGGAATCTAGAAACAGTGTGAATGGAGCACCATGTTTTTGGTTTTAAGCTGAAAGAAACCCTAAGGCAGGTTAGGAGAAAGCAGCCTGCCCAGACCACAGCCATTGCCTACGGATCAGAAAGAGGTCTGGGCTGGAGTAAGGAGCAGAACCTTCCCATGGAACCCAGGGTCACACCAACTCTGAGGAGCCCAGTGACACACATGGGCCTGGGAAGGAGGTGGCCAGGATAGGCTTGCCAGGGACAGTGCCTGGCTCTCCACTTCTGCCCCACGGTGCCTCTAGAAGGGTGATCTCACCTCCTGTCCAAACCCCAGACTTCTAGTAGCTTCTCCAGCTTTTTTTTACTATCAAAAAAAAAAAAAAAAAAAGAGAGAGAGAGAGAGAGAACTAGGGAGAATTAGAGAAGGGGAAAGGTGGAGGAGCAGACAGACTGGGCTGAACCAGTAAGCGTCCTCCCAGGGGCAACTGTGCAGGAAAGGGACTGAGGCTGGACGTTAGCTAGAGCTCTGCTGCGATGGAACAAAAGTAAAGTCCCTTTTCTGCAGGGCGGGGGATTCCTGAAACAATGTCCGTTGTGGACTTCTAAAGCCTGGCTGGGGCCCCAGCTTCTAAAATGGGTTTTGAGTTGTAACAGCAACAACAACTTGGCTTCTTTTTTATGGTGATCCCTAGGCCACCCTATCCTGATGGCCTGACCTCCAGGAGGACAAGGTGAACTGTTCCCTTTATCTCGCCTTGCTTGACAGGACAGGGTTATCAGGAGGGGAATCAAGTTCAAGTTTGGGGTTTTTTCTTTTCCCTCCCTTCTGGTATTTCCTACTGTACACACTGCCAGAGGTAATGACAATGGTGGAAACTAATAAACTGTATGCATAAGCTTTTCTTTCTGGTACAACAAACACAGTTTATGAGTTTCTCTCCCACTTTTAATCCTTGCTTAAAGTCTTTTCTTTTCCTTGCCTGTGGAGTTCAGCACTTGCCTTGCTAAAGGCCGCTGCCTTTTGTTCTGGCCTGAAGCACAAACTTCAGTGGCAGCCTCCTTATTTAGGACATGCTTTCTCATCCACTTTCTGTTTCTCCTTCCCTGTGTCTGTCCCTTCCTCCCCTTCCCTTCTCCGCACCCCCACCCCCACCCCACCCACCAAAACTAGTTTATTTGTTGGAAATTGCCAATACAGCATTTCCTACACTGACAGTGGCAACCTGAGTTATGGATTCTGAGTTTCCAGTTCACTGCCCAAACGACTCAGGGCATTTATTTCATGGGCCTCTTCCAGGTGGAACTGGTAGGGAGAGATGCTAAATAACTGACTTGCCAGAGTGTGTTCATAATACGTGTTTCCTCTGCATAAACTAATGAGACTTACATAATTAAGTGCGTGTATATCTTCCCTGACTGGCGGTGTTGGTCCCTGGTTTGGGACTGTCAGAGAAGGCTGGCAGGTGCCATAGAAAGGAGGTGGGCTTGCCAGGTATCTGCACCCCTCTTGTTGGCCCTCCTCTTCCAGGGATCTTCACTACTGCCTCCAAGGCTCCACCAGCCAGAGGACCAGGCCTCTGAGCATCTCATGCCCCTGGGAGGAGAAAGGTAGGAAGCAGAAATGGCCTTGCCTTATCCTGCATATCTAAAAGCAAATTACCTCAGCTCCAAACTTAAAAATACTCCTATATGTAAACAGCACCCATCAATCGCTGGTAAATGATCACCTTCTCCCTTCACAAACACATATCCAGCCTTAATTCAGATGATCTTTGACTTAGAAGTAAGAACCCACAGAAAGACTTTCAGATGTAGATTCCAGTAATTTTGCCACAGATTACTATAGGATGGTAGGTGACCTTCAACGCAAATAATTCCTCAGTTTAGACTGAAACCACCAGAGAATATCTGAATAAACACAATATTTGTCTCCAACAGCTCAGCTGTCTTTGGCTGCACCATCTCACCTATAGCTGTGTTGTTGCTAAGCCCTGGCTGGGAGGAGAGAGCTGGATGGATCCACCTCTGCCTTGCTGTGTGGGATTGGGCAAGTCACTTTCCCTCTGGGCCTGTGTTTCCTCAGCTCTAAATTAAAAATTAAACTGAATTATTTCTAAGATCCCTTCCATGTTTAAAATTCTATGAGCCTGAGATGAAATTTGACTACTAGTATCCAAGTCCATTACCGATTGTTAATCCCTAGACATCCCCACAAGAATATGAGGTACTGGTGACTTCACACTTTTATTAAATGTATATATAATTGAAATATAATATATACACACAAAAGCATATAAATGTACTGCTTGACGGGTTTTCTCAAACTGAACATACCTCGTCTAACCAGCACCCTAATCCAGAGGTAGAACATTCCCAGCTCCCACAGAAATCCCTCACCCACCCCCTCTCCAGTCTCAGGTTCCATATTAATGCTTCATAAATAAATTTTGACTCTACAGCTAATCTGCCTTCAATTCTGTTACTTAGGCAAATTCACAAATAGTCCACACCTGCATTGTAATAAACAATAGGGGACAAAATAAGCAGTTCTAGGGAACTAGAAATGATCCTTTATTACCCAGAGAAAGAGTTTGTCAAACACAGGAGATACACAAGAGCATAAATAAAACGAGAAATGGCTTAAAACATGACAATTGTGGCAGTGGTCAACAGCATTGATTCCTTGAGTGCTCCTGCCTAGATGTGGAAATCAGTTCATTACTGAAAGGAAAATAACAGCAATTATACCCATTTCCAACACCAAACACACATACACACACACGCACACACACACACACACACACACACACTTGCATGGTTCATTTTGGTCACTGAATGTAACTCCTTCTTTTAGAGAAAAACAAATGTTTAAGGTTTCATGAGTCATACAAATTTATGCAAAGCACATTATAAACACCATGTAACCTCTAAGAAGATTGATTTGTAATTCCAATATCGGTGTATTGAGGGATCATTGACGGATGTGCTTTATATTCACCGGCCATGAAATCAAATTGTGGAGCCTGATTCTACCCCCTGGATGGCCCAGAATTGGGAGGTGACTAGAGCCGAACTTTCCTTAGGCGGCTGGGATTTTTTCCTAGGTCAGGAGGAAGGGTAGGGGTTTTAGGTTTGGAAGGGTCTCTGGAGGACCTGCAGCGCAAACCCTCTATTTTATAGACAAGCAGTTTGGGCCCAGAACAGGGAAGGGAGATGACAGGTCACCAGCCAGATGGTGCAGGCCAGGGAACCCCTGTGTGCTTTCCACCACACCACGGGCCATCCCTGATCCCGTGCCCTGCTGTGGCAGCTCCTGGATGTGGAGTTCCCTGCTATTCCCTTTCACCAAAAGCAGGGGAGATGGGAGGAGCTGCCACTGGCGCCCACAGCCCTTCTCTCCTTGGCCTTGTGTGGTCATCCAAGACTGTCTTTTGTGCTTTTTCCTTCTTAAATGTAGATTTAGGAAGTTGAGGTAACCTCATCCCTAATTCCTGCCACTTCATCATCATCTCTCCATGCCAGTTCCCTCTCTTCTTGTTTTTCTCCTCCTCCATTCTAGCCCCTGTGTGCACCCCCTCCTCCCTGCAGGTGCCCTCTCTGAGTTTGATGCACACGTGTCCTTGGTTGTCTGTGTCCCGGTAAAGTTTAGCTTGATGGGTGTAGAGGTTTCTAAATTACATCAATGATAGTGTGCTACAGACTTTCTTCTGGTTCTTCCTTGCTTTGCTCACCACCATGTTTTTGAGTTCTATCCATGTAGGATATGCACACTGAGTTGATTCCATCTAACTGCTGTGATGTATTCAGTGGTGTTGAGGGCCACATTTTACATCTAAGCTCTCCTCTTAAATGGTGAATTTTGGCAATCTCCCCAGCTCCCCTCCTGATGGTTTTCCCTTTCTCCCTGGCTGCCCAATGCTTGGACCCTGTCCTTCCTGCGTCCAGGCTGTGCTTCCTCCCCACTATGTGCTATTACTCTCTCTGCAGATTCCCAACTTTTTCTTTACTAATTTCACACCTTCCCCTTCCCTCAGTTTCACCAGCCAAACCTTCTGCTCTGCTGAATTCCACCTCCTCCACCAGGCCTTTCCTGCTTCCAGTAGCCCTCAGCTTCTACACAGCCAGAACACACTTTGCCCATATTATTCCTTTTTGGGTCTTGATTATATCTTGCTTCAATTTGCTAGATAACCTGAATAAATCCCAGAGCTCTACATGGTCCATTCTCAACCCAGTGGCAGGTTCAGAGAAACACAATCCAACAATTTAAATTAATTACTAATGCTTCAATTCTTTACTCTATTTCTCTAGCAAATATTAAAAGAAAGAGAGAATGGTCAATGCACAG
Source organism: Rhinopithecus bieti (assembly GCF_001698545.2). Taxonomy (NCBI): domain Eukaryota; kingdom Metazoa; phylum Chordata; class Mammalia; order Primates; family Cercopithecidae; genus Rhinopithecus; species Rhinopithecus bieti. The sequence continues at coordinate 6,112,556 of NW_016805059.1, read as the reverse complement.
CAAACACCATTGAAAACAAAACAAAGCAGCCAGGCGCAGTGGCTCACACCTGTAATCTCAGCACTTTGGAAGGCCGAGGCAGGTGGATCACCCAAGGTCAGGAGTTCAAGACCAGCCTGGCCAACATAGTGAAACCCCGTCTCTGCTAAAAAATACAAAAATTAGCCAGGCACGATGGAGGATGCCTGTAATCCCAGCTACTTGGGAAGCTGAGGTGGGAGAATCGCTTGAACTCAGGAGGCAGAAGTTGCAGTGAGCTGAGTGAGATTGCACCACTGCATTCTGGCATGGACGACAGAGCGAGACTCTGTCTGGAAAAAAAAAAAAAAAAAAAAAAAAAGCAAGCTTCTCTCAGTATCACAGCCTCTCTCAATATCTCCCGGACATCGAAGGCAAAAGTTCTCCGCTTGGCTGTTTCAGCACCATCTTCCCTTTGGCTTTTTCCCCATACCAGAAATGGCCACCAACACTTTTCCTCTGCTCAGCCGCCTAGTGGGTCACACCAGGATGGGTGGGTGAGGGGCAGCTTCACATCTTCCAGAGCTCTTTTCTTGTGAATGGACAAGCACAAAGACCCCTGGGATAGCTAATTCTATCCAACTATTTTTCTGTGGAACTCTGATGAATGTAGTTCTCTGCTTTATAGCAATTATTTAACTTTGCAACAGTCTTGTGGTTTTGGGAAAATTAACCAAAGTCCCAGCCCCCAGGGTGGGCCTTCATTGGCATAACCATGCAGTATAATCTCATCCTCTTTCTTTGCTGTGGTCAAGAGATGGGACTGAGCCACTCATCACACGGCTCTCCCTGTCCATAATAATTGATTAGTCCAATCCAAATGAACTGCAGGACTTGGTTCATTGTGCTGAATCAAGAGAAGAAGCTCTTTCTTGCCTCGATGGGGGTAGGCCGAGGCTGTGGCGGCCCTTTTGCTCTGAGGGGAGCCAGCCTGTAGATGAAGCCAGAGCATGGAAGAAGGCAGTCTGGAGACTCACGGGGACACAGGAACCACAACCCTGGAAAAACTGTCCCAGCCACCTGCAGCACTGTGGGAGTTACCTCCGCCAAAAAGTTTCTCCTGTTGTTTGAAACGGTTTGAGTTTGGTCTGCTATTTTAGTCTGCAACCAAAGGTCCTCTTCCTTCTTCCAACCTTGCTGACTCTGGCTTGTGTTTGTTTCTTCTAGCTAGCTGCAGGTACCTCCAGGGACAAGCCATAAAACACAAATTGTGTAAATCCACTGATTCTGCATACAAGTCAAATGCTCATATTTGCGTTTAAAAGAGATATTACACAATGTAAAGACGAAAAGTAAAATTCATGCTAGTAATTTGAATTTGAATTTAATAATTAATGTCACCATCTCAGTTGCCTCTTTTTTCAAAGGGGATTTTTAAAAATTGCCTCATCTGACAAGATTACATGAACTGTCATATGTAAAGTGTCTGGCTCTTTGTTTAACACTTAGTCAATGAGCATTTAGTAAATGGTTTTCTTTTCCTTTTCTCTTCTTCCTTAAAGCAGGAACTGGGCCACACAGCAGGAGGTGAGCTGCAGACAAGCGAGCATTACTGCCTGAGCTCCACCTCCTGTCAGATCCTCGGTGGCATCAGATTCCCATAGGAGCACCAACCCTACGGGGTGAACCGTGCATGTGAGGGATCTAGGTTGTGCACTCCTTTTGAGAATCTAATGCCTGATGATCTGAGGTGGAACAGTTTCATCTCAAAACCATCCTCTCCACCCTGCTGTTCACTGCTCATGGAAAAATTGTCTTCCACAAAACCAGACACTGTTGCAAAAAAGGTTAGGGACCCCTACCTTAAAGGACCAGCCATTTGTAGGGAGTTAAGAGAGATACATACGCATCCTTATACAAAGAAAAAAAAGAAGAAAAAGAAAGGGGAAAGAGTGTTGCTGTAAGTCAAACTCAACAGAAAGAATGTTGCCCTCTAAGCCAGATGATTGGGGAATGGAATCCAGTGTGGGCTCTTTGAGATTCTTCAAGTCCCATCACAAGGACCCTACCCTGTCTCCCTCCCCCTGCAGCAAACCTGGCTCCTGTGCTGCCTCCTGATCTCCTGGAGCAGGCTGCTGTGTCAGTGGATGATTGTCCCCAGTCAGTGTTGGTGTGGCTGGAACTAGGAACCCAGAAGGGCTATGGCTCCACATAGAACCAGCATGGGGCCTGTTCTGGGAAAGAAAGTGTGAGACTCTTCTGCCTGTAGAAATAAGTAGAGGATTCCTAAGTAAAAAATATAAAGATGACTTTTTTCTTTTAAGATAAACTTTTTGTTATGGAAAATTTTAATAATATACAAAATAGACACTGGTATATGAGCTCCTCTGTACCCATTGCTGGCTTCAACAGTTATTAACACCTGGACAGTCTCGTTTCACCCGAGTCCCTACCCACTTGGCTATCCTCTCTGTTATTTTTGAGACAAATCCAAAACATCATATCACCTTATCAGAAACTATTTCCTTTTTTTTTTAATTGAGATGGAGTCTTGCTCTGTCACCCAGGCTGGAGCGCAATGGTGCCATCTTGGCTCACTGCAAACTCCACCTCCCAAGCTCAAGCAATTTCTTGCCTCAGCCTCCCAAGTAGCTGGGATTACAGGCACATGCCACCACACCCAGCTAATTTTTGTATTTTTCATAGAGACAGGGTTTCACCACACTGGCCAGGCTGGTCTTGAACTCCTGACCTCAAGTGATCCACCCGCCTCGGCCTCCCAATGTGCTGGGATTACAGGCATGAGCCACTGTGCCCAGTCATAATGTGATATTTTCAAGGCTTTCCTAAGAGGTAGAGATGGCAGCAAGGACATGCCATCACCTGCTTTCCTCCTTCCCCCATCTTGGTTACCCCAGGAGCACTCTTGCACTGTGAATGTGTCTAACTCAGCCTAGCATGGCTGACTGCAGAGTGGTGGTTAGTGCTAATGAATATTGCTTTCATTTCTCCCAGCCCAGAGCACCTGTGTCTAAAGAGACCCTCATGTCATGGTGGTATTCCCATTCTCCCAGATGGGTGCTTATTTTAGGGGTTAAAAAAACATCTTTGCTTTCTTGTACCTTTTTAAAATGTAGAGTTGAAAAGCTACTCATCTTTATGTCCTGTTCCCAGGAAGCCCGCTTTAGAAACTTGAGGGGAGGAGGTTTCATGTTCTTTTCTATTAAAAAAAAAAGGTATTACTTTGCCTTGAAATAATTTTCTGAAAAATCATTTGGGATTTTTTTATAGCTATGATGTACTTCTCATTTCTTAATTTCCTTCTCGAACATGTATCTGTTTTGATCTTTGATTTCCTTTAAACTTACAGTGAGGTAAATGTATTCTCTTACCACCACCTTTGATGCATCCCAGATTATACCCCTTGGAATTGCTTCAGTATTATTCATTTCAAAATGGTTTCTCAACATTTCTTGAATTTCATTTATACAGGTAAAGTCTTTAAGCAAAAGGTTATTTTGGGGCCAGTGCTCACAGAATCCTGAGCTTACTCAGCCTCCTGAGATGATTTCCTTTGGAAGCCACCCAGGAAAGAATTCAGGTTGAGAGCTACGAAGCACAGCAAAATGGGCAGAGAATTAAATATATATATCGGAATGCATTTGCATTTAAAAACTAGAGTGGAATTCCTGATTTTTTTCCAAAGACCTATTAGATTGATATGTTTGTTTATTTCATAATTTAATCTTTCAATTGCAGATTTAATATCCAATTAAACCCCCCTTTTAAAATAACACTGGCTTCAGAGGAAAATTAGCATGTTAAGAAAAGAAGCGTGCTCATCATTTGAAGTCTGTATAGAGCTCAAGCAATGACAGTCGACCTCACTAAAAAGATGATTTCCAGTAGCCAAGTAGATGATTGGTGAAGTAATTATGTTATTTAGGGCCCTTCTCCAGCGCTGAAAGATGAATCGCATTTGCATAGGTAAAAACAAAGACTCAAATGGGAGAAAATAAACCAAAGTTGTTTTGCAGAAACAAAGAAAAATAATGCTCAGTGGTGTCTCTTTCCGAAACATTTTCCTTCTGCTGCCAATCTATGCAGGCTGGAACCCAAATCCTCGGTGGAGCATTGAGAATGAAATCTGGGCATGTCTCTGAGGCTCTAGGTTCCCCACGGAGTAGCTGCAGCATCCTTGTAACACTCAGTGACAGAAGCTAAGTTTTAAAATACAATAAATTGTACATCTGTGATCATAGCAGCATTATTCACACTAGCCAAAACACGAAAGCAGCCCAAGTACCCATCAATGAGTAACTGGATAAACAAAATGTAATGTACATAGACAATGCACTGTTAGCCCTAAAAAGGAAAGAAACTGTGGCACAGGCTACAGCATGAATGAACCTTGGGGACAGTATGCTAAGTGAAATAAACCCATCGCAAAAGACAAATACTGGGTAATTTCACTTAAATGAGGTACCTAGAGTAGTCAAATTCATGGAAACAGAAAGTGCAGTGGTCATTGGGGCCGGAGAGAGGAGGAAATGATGACTTATTGTTTAACGGGTACAAAGTTTCAGTTTTGCAAGATGAAAGGGTTCTGGGGAGGGACGGTGGTGATGGCTGCACAGTAACGTGGATGTACTTAATGCTGCTGAACTGTTCAAAATGGTCACCACGATAAAGTCTATGTTACAGGTGTTTTATAATTTTAAAAATTGGTTAAAAAGACAATTAAAATTGTAGGATTTTGGCCAGGTGCGGTGGTTCACACCTGTCATCCCAGCACTTTGGGAGGCCAAGGCCAGCGGATCACTTGAGGTCAGGAGTTCAAGACCACCTGGCCAACATGGTGAAACCCCATCTCTACTAAAAAAAAAAATACAAAACATTAGCTGGGCGTGGTGGTGGGCGCCTGTATTCCCAGCTACTTGGGAGGCTGAGGCAGGAGAATGGTGTGAACCCAGGAGGCAGAGCTGGCAGTGAGCCGAGATCGTGCCACTGCACTCCAGCCTGGGCGACAGAGCAAGACTCCATCTCAAAAAAAAAGAAAATTATATATAAGATTTAAACAAGTGGACAGTCCCTCTAAGGTGTTACTGAGAAGCACCACACATATACAGGCTCCCCAAAATACCTATACACCCCACGTACGTCCTTTCCAGTTGTGTTGACAGACATTCCCAACATCACTATATTGCTTGAGGTCAGGACCAGCTTTAAGAGGGCATAAGCAGTGCAGTTGCACATGGCCCCACATTTGGGATTAGGGCTCTGCGGTTGTGGTCACCATCTTGAAATTCTTAATCATTTTATTTGTGAATTCGTGTTTTGTAAGTGAAACCCAATGGGACAATGGAGCATACACTGGGGTCTTTGGCTGACACATGGTCCAACCTCCTGCTGACACCCCACTTCCCCTAGGATAGTTCTCAGTACCCATTTCCTTCCATAGCCCAGAAACCCAGGGCTGCCCTTGGCCCCCAGCAGGCTGGCAGCTCTACACTCTGCCAAGGGTGCCTCAGTGGGGGCAAGTCTCTGGCCTACTCCGATCCAGGCACATAGCTGTCCTGGTACAGAGGTTGCAATACTCCTGGAGGTCATCTGTGCTTGTGAGGCTGACTCTGTGGGACTTTCCTGCCCTTGACCTGGAAATGGCTGGTTGGTGCAGCAGCTGGTGGGAAGAAGGAATGGGACAGACATTAAACCTCATGTGCCCTGAATTGTTGAGGAGAGCCCGGGCCTTCCTTGAGCATGTGCACTCTCCCTGCAAGTATCCCTGTGCCTGAGGGAGTGTTCATCCAGGCCCACTCCACCACTGGGGAGCCTCTCTTCCTCCTTCCAACCTTGCCAACTCTGGCTTGTGTTTGTTTGCTCTAGCTAGCTGGAGGCACCTCCAGGGACAAGCCACAAACTATGAATTGAGTAAATCCAGTGATTCTGCATACAAGTCAAATGCTCATATTTGCATTTAAAAGAGGTATTATACAATGTAAAGATGAAAGGTAAAATTCATGCTAATAATTTGAATTTTAATTTTTCTTTACTTAGAATGACATTAAAAAGCAAATAAAAAACATGGCAAATGAAGAGAAAAGCAGCAGAAGGTAGGAAAAAGCTTTATATTTTAGTACCTTTAACAGCACTTCTTTCCTATTTTTGAACAAGGGGTTCACACTTTCATTTTGCAGCATGCCCAACAAATTATGTCACTGGTCCTGTTCTGGGGTTAGCATTATCTCTAGAAGACCCATTAGGATACCAGTGTGTTCTCTTAAAGTAGGAGTCAGTAAACTTTTTTTGTAAAGGGCCAGAGATAGTATTTTAACATTGTAAGTTTTTCTAGTTATACAGTCTTTATCACGACTGCTTAACTCTCCCATTAGAGTGCAGAAACAGCCATGGACATTATGTAAATGCCAAGGCATAGCTATGTTTCAATAAAACTTTATTTCAAATAGATGGGGCCATGGGCCATCATTTGCCAACTTCTGTCTGAAGGGGAAGAAAGATCATTCATGTCTCCTCTCAGCTCCATTTACCAACTCAGCAAGGGTCCATCTCAGAACGTACGCATAAGACATCCCCTTCCCCCCGCAAAAGGAGATGAAGATCAGTCCTCACTCAAAAGTTTTGTTTTAGCAAGAATAACCTGGAAAACTCTGAAAAAAAAGAGCATAGTTTGAAGCGTCCATAATTCAAACACTGTGGTATTGGCACATGACTGGACAGAAGGAACAATGGACAGAAATAGGCCCAGATACATGTGGAACTTTATATATATTATATATATATGTATATATATATATAATATATATATATATGAGATAAGGTGCCATCGCATATCAAGAAGGAGGAGTTTCACATTTCAGTAAGTGATGTTGGGTTAGCTGAAAGGCCATATAGAAAAGATAAAGTTGAATTTTTTCTTCACCCAGTCACAGTAAGATACATTTCAAATGGGTCAGAAATGTAAAGGTAAATAAAAATGAAACCATATACATATTAAAATAAAATATGCATGAATTCTCCTATAACGTGGCAATAGGAAAAACCATCCTAACTATGACTCAAAATTCAGATGAAATAAGGAAAAGATGGATAAATCACTATTTATCAATTTAAAATAATGAAACACTTTTGTATGGTGAGAAGCCAAGTAAGCAAAGTTAAAAAGAAAGAAAATGAATGACAGACTTAAAAAAAATTGTCAATGAATTTAAAATATAAGGCTGATTAAGTAAATACTCTGTAGTCCTGAATTTGAATTAGAAGTATCAGCAAGAACTCAAAATATATTTTATCTTTAAAATACAAGCTACAGACTGGGGAAAATTTGTGCAAAACACATATTTGATAAAGGACTGTTATTTAAAATATACAAAGAACTCTTAAAACTCGGCAATAACAAACAACATCATTAAACAACAGACCAAAGACCTTAACAGACACCTCACCAGAGAAGATACACTGATGGAAAATAAGTATATGGAAAGATGCTCCCCATCACACATCATCAGGGAATTGCAAATTAAAGAAACAATGAGATACTACTACGCACCCATTAGAATGGCCAAAATCCTAATGCTGACAATACCAAAGGCTGGTAAAAATGTGGTGCAACAGAAATTCTCAACAGGATCTTTGCATTCCCTGCTTGGTGGGAATGCAAAATGGTGCAGCCACTTTGGAAGACAGTTTGGCAGTTTCTAACAAAGCTAAACATACTCTTACCAATCTCTGTCCCTTCTGCTCAATTTTTCTGAGAACATAAAACTGCTCTTTAAAAAAAAAACTATTTTAAAATTAAAAAATAGATTGTAAAATGCATATTTACTCTGAAAAAGCCCAGAAATAAAAGCCAACCCTGTACCACTGAATATTCCTAGCGTCCAGATTGTGGTCTTTAAATGCCATTTCCACTAAAAGGAACCAGGAGGAATAACTGATTTCTCCAGGAGAAAAAGCTAATTCCGGGTCTAGGGTAGGAACTGTACAAGATGAGCCTGAGGCATCTTGTTATATCAGACAGCACGCAAGACATCAAAGACCACTGGAGCCAGGTCAAAAGAACTCAGGAGCCAACTTGCAGAGGCTCCCCAGAGCCAAAAGTGGAATAATATGTCCATCAACATGGAAAAACAGCTGCAGTGGATTGAAACACACCAAATATGTTTAAATCCATGAGTCCAGAATAATACTTGAAAAAGAAACTCATTGATCACATTTAATGGATCAACAAACAACTAGGGAACCAGCAAACAACTTTGAATCAAGCATTTATCTTCCATTTCCTACATGAATTACGTCTCAACATCTCAGGATAACTAGACCATTGATAAAATGTTCAAATTTAGAAAATGTGTGCTAATAAATGAAGAAGGAACAATAGAATTAGGAATGATCATCAGTGGCCGCTGACACTGCAAAAAGGGAGGTGCACAATATCATCTTTAAAGTGTTGCCAAAATGTTGAACCTGAATCTGCTTGAGACTTCATTCTAGATCGAAAAACCAATTTAAAGAAAATACAGTGAATAAAATAACATTTTAAGTAAAATCATAAAGATGTAGTCAGCAAAATTTTGACTGTAGAATACCGCAGGACAATGACCCCCTTTCTTCAAAGACTAAATTGCAAGGAAAAGAGAGAGAGAACGAAAGAGGTAGAGGAGGAAGAAAAAAAGAAGAAGAAAAAGAAGGAGACATTCTTAAAAATTAAAACAGTTAAGCAGCATATCAGCCTTAATAAGGTGTTGAGCTTATTTGAAATAGGTTTCCAAAAAAGGAACTATAAAAACACTAGGCCGGGTGCAGTGGCTGGTACCTGTAATCCCAATACTTTGTGCGGCCGAGCTCGGGGGATCTTTTGAGTTCCAGAGTTTCAGGCTAGCTGGGGCAACATAGTGAGACCCTGTTTCTACAAAAAATAAAAAAAATTAGCCACACGTGGTGGTGTGTGCCTGTGGTCCCAGCTACTTGTGAGACTGAAGTAGGAGGATCATTTGTGTCCAGAAGGTTAAGCCTGCAGCGAGCTATGATCACAGCACTGCACTTCAGCCTGGGCAACAAAACAAGATTTTGTCTCAAAAAAAAGAAAAATATTGATAAGACAATTGGGGAAATTTGGAACACTGGATAGTTAGTAATACTAAGAAATTGTTATTAATTTCATTTCATTGTAAAGACAGTATTTTGGTTATATTTTTAAAGAATTCTTTTATTTTAGAAATACACACAACAATATTTGTGTAATATTGTGATATCTTAGATTAGCTTCCAAATCCACATGAAAGAAGAGGAGGCAGGAGAAACAATGTGAAACAAGAGTGGTCCTGAGTTGATCTTTCTTGGATCTGTTATGGATATGTGTGAATTCATTGTATTGTTTACTTTTGTATAAGTTTTAAATTTTCCATGATAAGACACTTTTTATAAAGTTTTGTTTCCTTTTGTGAAGAAATGGCTTTGAGGAGTTTTGGTTGTTTGCCTACAGCAGAAGCATGCAACAAGCACTTAACGAGCACCTACCACATACATAGCTTAGGGAGACCACCTAGATACTTCAATAGGTCAAAGGACGAAAAGTAGCAGAGACATAGGATGAACAAGCCCAGAGATCTGATGTTCAACATGAGCACTATAGGTAATAATATTGTATTGTATTTGTGATTTTTGCCAAATGAGTAGATTTTAGCTGCTCTTGCCACAAACACACACACACATGCGCGTGCACACACACACACACACAATGAGTAACTATGTGAGATGATAAACATGGTAACTTGCTTCACTGTAGTAGCCATTTTATTCTCTATATGTATCCCATGATATCATGTTGAATACCTTAAATATGCACAATAAAATTTATTTTTAAAACATAGTTCAGGTGGAAGAGAATGTAGTATTGTGGTGGCAGGAGAAGAATGGAAAAGAGGGGATGTTTATCAGGAAAAAATGCGAGCCACTGTGAAATCTATGCGGGCTCCAACAAAGAAACATTCAGATGTGTTTTCTTTAATGTCCTTGGGTGGACCTATGAAAAAGCCAATTGTCTAAAAGGACAATGGATTTCTCTATTTGAATGGGAGTTTGAGTTCTTTGAATTCTATTAGAATTAAATACCTTGAGAATTTACATTTTAAAAATTCATTTATGATCAGAAATCAAACATTCTATTACAGGTTACAAGGTCTGCACTGTTATCTATAAAATAATGGATAAACAAATTCCTTGCAGAATAATTAACAGTGTTCCATATTGCTGCTGCCACAGAACAGTCTTGACCTTTATCGCACCTATTTATTTATTCTATTCCTGCTGTCTTCCAGCAGCCAATACAGGGCTTGAGGCTTGAGGTGGTCTCTTATGAGGACACAGGGAGAGCCCATACTCAAGTCAAGTTGCCTCAAGCCACAGGGAGTCTGTCAAAGTATGGAAAGACTGTGTGTGGAGTCGGAAAACCATCTGGAACCAGAACTGCACCCAGAATTAACAAGATCTTTGGTTTCTCTCCAACTGACCCTGTTTTCTCCACATGGAGGCTCTTTTGCTCACTCCTCTGACCTTCCTCTTCTTTCCCTTAGCTTCTGTCCAGTCCTAACTTGCACAAGGCCCATGAGAGCCCCTTCAGATGCAGTTCTATCTCATCCCTTTGCAGTTCCACCGTGGTGGTGTTTAGTTTCAGTTACTGAGTGAAGAAATACAATTGGTTCAGCCTGTCTTCCATGTCACTGCACAGCCTAAGGACTGCCCCTGGTCAAAGGCCTATGCATGTCCCATCAGCTGTGGCCTAGGGAGGAGGTGAGCTGAGTCACATAGCATCAAACATGGCTGCCTGTAACTGCCCCTTGAGGAGGGCCCGTGGATGGGGCAGTCTCTTAGACGGGACCCCGAGAAGTCTAGTACGATGTAGATTTCTAATATATCCTGCCAGCTTTGAGCCGACTGCTACTAATTTTTATATGACTCTCAAAACCAGTTTGGGCCTCCATTTACCAAACCCCAAATTCTAATTCATCTCAAGTGCAGGAGATTTAGGGTTTGGCAGCCTACTCACTGCACCTTACCAGGAAATAACCTTGGACCCCAAGAATAAAAATATTTTCAACTCCTGCCACCCTCTCAGTTCCTTAGAAGACACAAACAGAACCGATTACCATCTTGGCCACTAGGGAAAATGCTTAGGGTGAAGGGGAAAGTTTTGTTACTGCTGATATTTATCAGTGTTGAAGCTACCAATAATTATATGACTAGCAATTGTTTGCCAAACATTTGTGATATGACAGGCAGTGTTCCTGAAGCTCTTACATAGGCCGCCGCATTTAATCCTCCCAACAATAGGTCTCTCTCTACTTGACGGATGAGTAAACTGAGGCTTAGAGAGGCTGAGTAGTTTGTCTGAGGTCACATAGCTATGAAGTGGCACATCTAGAATCTGAATCCTGAATTGATTCCTTAACCAATATGTTATGTTGTCCTCTGTGCTGGATTCTATCACTGCTGTCTTGTGACCTCTGGTCATGTCACTTAACTCCACTGGCCTTCACATATCTTCAATAAAAAGGACCCATCTTTTAATCATTGAAATATTTTTCCCAACTTGTTTGGACATGGTTAGGTGCACAAGCTGCAGTCTCAGAGTGACCCAACTCATTCAGGGAACAAATGTCCCTGATTTAGCAAACTCATTCAATGGCTACAACATTTTCAGATAAGGGGGTCTTGGCCTGCACAGCATGCAAATGCATTTCAAAATCAACTCATTTATGATAGCTTTAAAAAAAAAAATCCAACATAATGAGTTTCTGTGGCTTTGTTTACAAAAAGGGAACTTTTAGACTCTGCAATTACCCAAAGCAGTAAAGCAGCAAAGAAAGCCAGCATGTTAAATAATAATTGCAAATGTTATATAAATGAGAGTGGTTTGATTGAATTTATTAGATATGTGTTGCTGGCATTTTAAGATATAAAGCATTTATCACAAAATGATGATTTCTTCACTTAAGCTTATTAGGAAATCACAACTCAATTCACACATAATTACAGGGGAATTTCTGCTGCTCCCCACAAATCATTAGCATGTTAGCTGAAGTCAAATAGGTTTTTCCATGATTTGGAAAGATGAGTTGTCAACAGGAACCCATAGAGAGAGGAGCTACACCTCCCTGGGGTCCCCACATCCTTGAATCAGTCAGAGGAAAGAGTGGCCTAAGGACTTTACTACAAAAGGCTAAGACTAGTCCCAAGCAAGAGCTGAGGCTTTGTCTCCATCAGAATCTCGGCATGTGGCTCACCCCGCTTCTGATAGATGATGAGTTGAGAGTCTAGAGATATTACTTGCACCAGACAAGCAATGATCACTATTTGAGAGAAAACTGGAAGTAGGAGAGAGTGAAGAGAAAAAAAATGAAGGGGGGATAAATATAAGTATATAAAATGTGTTCAATGTGAGTGTTATTTATAGTTAATGAGTAAGATACAAGGCTGCCAAGTGGCCATGAACTAACCAAGAGGAAGAACAGTCTTTTGATACTCCTATAGTTGGCAGGTAATGGCTTCAGATTTTCTTCATATGCGTCTTGTAATGGCCATTCAACAGTGTCCTTCCTTGCAAGACTGACTCTCATCTTTCTTTCCTTTCACTATAAATGAGATAAATTAAATACACAAGGAAGTCACAGGAGAGACAGGGTGGGAGACAGAATAAGGTAGAAGACATATGAGAGCAATGCCTGGTTATTAGAAGTAAAGAAAATGGAACTTTAGCTAGCATGAATCATTGGTCTTTTCCTTAATATATAAAGAGCTCTTATGAATCAATAAGAAAAAAGGCCGACAATTCATAGAAAAATGGGCAAAGATCATGAAAAGGTAACTGACAAAGAAAGAAATACAAATGACTTTCCAACACAGATAAGATACTCAATCTCATTTAAAATTAAATAACTGTAAGTTAAAACAGTAATGAGCCACAAATTTTAACCTATCAAGTTGATAAAAATCAAAAAAGTTAGATAATATACCACGTCAGTAAGGAAACACTCTTATATAATTGGTGAAGTTTCATGTGCAACTTTTTTTCATGTGCAAACTTTACTCTGGGGTGTAAAATTTGTCAGTGTAGATCAAATTTTTAAATAAACATACCTTTGACCCAACAAGTCCACTTCTATAAATTTATTCCATAGCTATATTTACACATGTTGGACAATTTACACGGGGATATTTATTATAGTATTACAATAGCAAAAGAATGGAAAAACCTAAATTGTCCAACAATTAGAAAATAAAGAATGCCATGTAACAATTAATAAAAGAATAAGATAGGCTTATTTGTATGCATTGAGAAATAACAATCTCCTAGAAATAAACCAAAATTTAGAAAAGGAAGGAAAGCGTATAATATACTAACATTTGCATAAAAGCAAAAGAATATAGATGTATATGTATACATATGAATATAGAATATATTCATATATAGAATATGAAAATTAAAAGAATCCTTTTCTTATGGAGAACTGGTAATAGAATTTGTTATCATTGCCCATGCCAGACCAGCATTAGAAATTGTAGAATTTATTTAATATAATTATCAAGGCTTCTTATATTTCTCTATTAGAAAAATAATCTTTGAAATTTAAACTTGTGTGTGTGTGTGTGTGTGTACATACACATGCATTTGCATGCTTATAAACAGTATATTTCTAGAAGGACACTAAAGAAAGTGTGGTGATCTCTGAGAAACAAGGGGGTTGGGGACCTTGGAATCAGAAATTTTTTTATTGTAAGTTAGTTCATAGTATTAGGCTTTTTTTTTTTTTTTAACAAGTTCCTATATTACATTTTAAATCAAAAACCAGACGTATGGGTTGGGGGTGGGGGGGCTCTTTGTGATATAAATAGAAATGAGGTCTGTCTGTGAGAATTATTTAAACCAAAGAAAAATCACAAGTTAGGTTCTTGGGAGCAGAGAAGCGTCATCTTGAGAAGAAAGACAATGTCAGATGGAGAAGGCAACCCTAACACTGGAGATCACACACCATCGCTGGACACGTATGTGTTTCTATTACTCTGTTTCTAAAACAGGGAAAGTGGTGAAGGAGAATACACTCTCAGAGCCCCCCTCCCCTGCCTCTCAGGAGATGTTTTAAGGGTGATGGAACTATTACATGACGTGCCTCCTAATGGCTTTTTTACAGTATGTCTTCTCAGGAAAGATGTAAGAGATCAATGACAGACATCAGTATTAAAACTCCCCTTCAGAGAGCAAACTTCCCCTTGGAGGGAAACTGCTTTGGAAAGCGAGTGAACTTTTTCTGAAAATTAATGCAAGTCAAAAATCTTCAAAGAAAGATTTTAATTGAAAACTCATAGTTCCGGGAGCTGGAATTTCTCTTCAGTTTGCCTTGGGCTTCATAAGACATTTGGTGTCCTGGATCCCGTGCACAGAGCCAGTACTTTACAGAGCATGGCCATTTGTCCTGGGTCCCGCTGGGAAGTCACAGACAAAATACCCTGAAGCCCCCAAGCCCTTCAGTGCTCTGAAAGTCAGCTGTGAATAAGAACACCGCACTTCCTGGACTTTAACTGACTCCTGGGTACCAGAACTTGAGTCTCCCTCAGGCGTCCTGGAAGTACTCAAGGTTGTGAGTGATTTTGCCTCAATTCCAAGGGGAATGAATGCTGACTAGTGCTTGCCATTTCAGAGCTGCAGGAGGCTAGTTAAGAAAACAGAACTAGGGTTTTCTTAAAAACTGTGCTGAGACCAGGCAGTTCAGGGCATTTTCTCGTGAATGAGCCTTGCATAATGAGCTCAGGATGCTGCTAGCCTAGGACCTGAACTGCTCAAATCCAAAATTTGCTAGCCTAATAGTCAATAAAAACAAACCGAAAAAGAGTGGGGGGGAACCCAGTGTCTTCTTGAAGGATTAGCTGAAGAATTATACCAATTTTTTTTTAATGCTGAAATCTCCAGACAAGTGAGAGTACGAAAGAGATTCTCTTGTTAAGAATGAAAAGGGGGAAAGAATTCACCTCTCCTTTCAGGTGTAGAAGGAGAAAAGCAATGAATAGAAAAGTGAAATGGTTTTCTCCTTTTTGGGAAAGAACAGTTTTAACCTTCAAGTAACTGCAGAGGTTGTTGGAGCTTATTACAAGGAAACTCTTCAGAAAGACAGAAACATGAATCATGGGTCGTTTTATCTGCACTTTAAAGCACTCCAACATTCAAATTCCCTAAAGAAAAGAGAGCGGGTGGTGCAAATGATCCAATCTACTGGATTTATTAATATCCCCAGCGCCAGTCCGGGAGGTTCCTTAGTTTCTGCTAGTGACACCAGCAGTGTTTTTTCCTGAGGTTGAGTCACCGTCTCCCTAGTCATGGGGTTGAGGTCACTGGAGAGGGGAAGTGGGAGCCATTCTGGGTGTGCTTTTATTTTTAATATACTAGTGAGAAGTCAGCAGGACCCGTTACAGGAAGTCACATGCTGGAAGAGAGCTGCTTGATGCCGGGAGTTTGACGAATGTCTAAAGAATGTTTTCTTAACAATATGAAAGGTCCAGATGGCAAACTAGGAAGGAGCAATCCACTAAGTGCATTTAGAAAGGCCATGTGCAGTTGCCCAGTGCAGTACCAGGTCAGTGAAGAAATAGGAGTGGATGGGAAGTGGCTGGCTCGCCTTGGTGATATATGAAGGATTATGGGGCAGAAGTCTTATGACAGGAATTTATTTTCTCTGGGAAAGGGCCCATGCATTTCCTTTTCCAGCAACATACATCAGGGCCTGACATTTATTTGACATTCTTCCATCAGATATTCATGAACACATAGCCTGAGCTGAACATTGTATTTGCAATGGCATGGCAAATGCGATGGACGAGGCCCCTTCCCTCGGGCAGCTTGCAGGCCCGGGGATGGCACCCACAAGAAAGAGGTGACGGCATATTGTGTGGCGAGGACCACAAGGAGGAGAAGCATTGGTGTCTGGGGCCATAAGAGGGGTATTTGGGTGTCAAAAAGGAGTCTTGGAAAAACAATCAGTCGGCTCTAGCAATACAAAGGGAGAAGAGGCCCAAGTAGAGAAGGCAGGATGTGTAAGGACCAGCAGCAAGGGACAGACACAGAGGCCCCTCCATTCCCTTGCCTTGTCTTTCTCTTTTTCCTCTCATCCCTTTCAAATCTTGACTCTACGCCCTTCAGAATTCACCTAGCCCTGCTCCTCTCTGCCCATACCATGCCCTGTCAACTCCTCGCCCAGCAGTTCCAGCTGCAGGCTGCCCTGATCCAGTCTGACGCTCCAGCACTGGATCTGATGCCAGCCCCAGGCTCAGTCCTGGTTGCAGCTCTGGCTTTTTGATCTCCAGCCTCAGCTACTACTGAAAGCTTTCTCCCTCTACCTGACGTTCCCTCTCCTCTTTCTTCTCCTCTCCTTCAGCCTCTCCGTCTCAATGAAAAAGATGAAGAGGATTGTGAGGGGCAAGTAAGTAGAAAGGGGCAGGTGAAATGCAGCCCACGAATGGTTTATACCAGGAGCAGAAGTGAAAACAAAAAATCCTTAACTTCAAACTAGTCCTTCACAGAGAAACTGAAGTGCATTTCATCTTGCCTCACCTCATCTCAAGTGCTCGTGGGGGAGACCAAGGAGCTGACAGAAAAGGAGAAGAGTCTAGTGTTTTCTGCATATTAGCAAATGTCAATTTTGAATGGTTTTTTCACTAAATTACCTAAATACTTTTGTTTTTCATTACAGATCCTTGGACACATGATCTTTTCAACAGAACCCTAACAGACTTTAATCATGGTTTTATACCTTCATATCTTTTTATTTCCATAGTGCCTAACCTACTTGATAAATTATTTTTTAATGAATGAATGGCTTAAATTGTTTTGGGTTGAGCTTGAACTTGCTTAAAGGCAAAACCCAAAAAGAAAACCTGTCTCATCTAGGCAAGGTGAATGCAGTTTGTAGATATCACAAATGGTTTTTGTTACCCAGGAAATAAAAAAAGGGTGAGCCTCAGCTTTTCTGAGTGGCAGCTCATCAGATCAATACTCAACTCTTCACTAAGAACATCCAAATAATGTCCAATAAAGCAAACTCTGCCTAAAGGTATTTTGTCTGTTAAAACTCTCCAAGATTGTATTTATGTGTCACAAACAGAGCAGTGGGAGAGAAGGAGAGTGGAGCCAAAGTCTGAGCTGATGATGTAGGATCATCTTACTGCTCATTCTTGGGACTTCACCCCTCCCTCCGCCTCCTGCCTAAAATGTCTATCACTGCACAGATTTGCAAGTCAACCCACCAGATCCTCCCCACAGCCTAATTTGCTATGACGTGTATTTAATAGAATTTGGATCTGCGACATCATCCAAAATCATTACCAGAAGGACCAGAAAAATCTCATTAGGACATTCACACCCATGGTACAAGCCCATGACAAGGGTCCCAAGACTCCCAGCACTTTTATATTTGAGAATTCAGTGTCTCAAATGGTTGTCAGTAGGAGGCTATCCTTGTTTGGTTGCTTGTTTTACCTTTCCATGCTTTTTGCAGAAGCTAAGAGATCATATAGTAAACTTGCATATTGTAAGACTCTTAGGAACCCCCACATTCATAATCTCCCCCGAAAACCCAATGACCAGTAGGCAACAACAATGCAGACTTAAGATGTGGATGCCGGGCAGCAAGGCTGGCTCCCTCGCCAGCCAGAGGGACGTTCATCCACACCAGCGCTTGAGTGAAGTTCCGTTTTGTACCTCTGCAAACTCTACATGCAGTGGACTTAGGATTGGGGGCGGGGAACATAACTGTGAAAGTGAGAACATTAAATCTGAAGATACCGACATTCTGCCATGAAATAATCTCATAGATGGAGGTGCTTCACAGTTGAAAGCAACCCCACATCACTGTGCTGATGACAATGGGATGGAGACTGAGAAAAACATCCTGACAAGTCTGGAAGGAACAAAGGTCTTTCATTGCCTACACAATTACCCAAAGAGGCCACACCATTAGGGAGAGACAAACCAGGCACATTCCTGTCTTTCATCTGTAAGATGCAGTCATCTCTGAAAGATGGTATTCGATCCTTTTCTGGAGGTGAAAAGCAGTTAAAGATACCCAGAGAAGGAAGGGGTGCACACCAGAAGTGGCACCCGCAGGAAGTGCCTTGCTGAAAGCATAGCTGGGTGCTCACAACTGCTCAAAGCTTGGCAACGTTTCCTGGGACTGCAAGAAGGTTCTCCACTGAGCAGGTAGAAGGTGCCTCCCAGCCGGAGGGGACAGCTAGGCACAGAATGTGAAGAGCACAGCATTGAGGAGCAACTTGCCATTGTACCCTCACCTCTTTGTTTCCCCCCTGTCCCGTCCGCTCACTGCGCACTGCTGATCTTGTAAATGAGATGAGAACTAGGGAGTGCTGAAGGAAGGAAGAAATGTGGCTTCTTTGAACTTTTCCTCCATGTCCCCACCACACATGCTCATCAAGAAGCTTGCTTTGGCTGGGTGTGGTGGCTCATGCCAGTAATCCCAGCACTTCAGGAGGCTAAGGTGGGACGATCACTTGAGGCCAAGAGTTCAAGACTAGCCTGGGTGGGCAACATAGTGAGACCCCATCTCTACCCAAAAAATAATAATCAACTAATTAAAAAACAAACAAACCAAAAAGCATGTTTCCTCTGGGTTCTGCTGCATTCCCAATGATGTAACTAGTTGGGGTCTCACCAGACACACGGCCTTCCTCAAAGGGACTCGGCACCCCACACAAGATAGAGCTGGGCAATGTAGTGTGTGTCACCAGGACCCAAACAGTCCTCTAGCTCTCCGGGTCCCTGGGCTGAGGCCACCAGTGCAGCTAGGCTAGCTTCCTGCAAGCTTTGGGGGTGGAAGAAGCTGGCCCTCCTCCTCTGAACGTCAGAGCCTCAGGGAGGCGGCCACAGATGTGTCCTCTTTACAGCCTCCTCTTTGGTTCATCAAGCAGCCCTTCTCCCAAATATAACCTTCAGCAAAGACAGCGCCTCCCAAGCTCAGGACACAGGAACAAGTCATTCATCTGCCAGCCAGGACGCAACGGCCCCAGGACCCAGCCGGCGAGCTTGTCAGTAGAAATTACTCAGCCTGGCAGCCTCTCTCCCCGCGCGTGCCCGGAGCCAGAGCCTCTCTGCAGAGGCAGCACCTGATCTCCCTGGGGCCGCAGCAGACGCAGTCTAGAATCCAGCTCCATCCGCCTGAGAGGGGCGCCAGTGTCTCGGCCTGACCTCCAGCTGCCGCCCCAGCTTCCGGAGGCCCGCTTCTCCGTTTCCGTCTGAATGAGGAGGAGCAAGCCAAGGATTCCATGTTCCCCCCAAACCGCAAAAGTGGAATTCCCGTCGGCAGTGACCACCCTGAATGTGTCCGAGGTGCTCCCGAGCTAGTGCGGAGGAGAAGAGGTCACTTCGACTCCCCCCGCCCCAGGTATGCTGGGGAGGCTTCTAAGAGAGGGCCCCCTGGTCTCCTCGTACCAGCACCTGGGCCCTCACCCCGCACAGCTCACATCACAGAGAGCTGTGGCCAGGCATGAGGACCAGCGCTTTCAGGGGACGGAGAATAAAGAAGTGAAGGTCGAAAGAAACCGAAAGAAGAAAAAAGAAACCAAATTTAAATACAGAACAACATATAAACACATGTGTGAATTTACATATACAAATCAATCAGTGCAGGTAAAGGCAGTTGGCAATTGGTCAGTTTGACAGATCCGTTCATTTAGTCAACAGTATTTATTGACCCTTATTGTGTGCCAGGTACTGCTCTGATTGCTCCCAGCCCTGCATGGTATTGCAGAGGCCAGGGCCCCTGGTGGGCACCTCTGGGATGCTTTGTGATTGGGGCTCCAGTAGCAACGGCCTTCCTCCATTCTCCAGAGGAGAAAGTGCAGCTGGAATCCCGTGTAGATGTTCAGTGTCGCCTACAAAGGCCATGATGGTCACGAGTAGAAGGAACAGTGACCTGTTCCAGGCCAGAGGCTCAGGGAGAGCCATGGAACCGGCCCCATGCCCCTTCGGCTAGAGGAAACCTGCCCACTTCAGGCTCCTCCGCCGGCTTTGTCAAATCCCCCGAGACCCAACATGGCCAGAGACAAAGAATTCCCTCCAAGCTAGAGCCTGTACAAAGAGGATAACTTAAAGCAGTATTGTGAGAAAAGTGGAGGTGTGTAAGCTCTTATAAAGAAGAAAATGAAAGGACTTAATAATTCAGTATTATCTTCTGATATAATCAGGTATTTTTATGAGGCAGTCTGTTCTGTTAACCGTAAGGAACATCAACTGATTTTATAGATATTTGAAGAGTAGATGTAAAACAACCATTAACCACCATTTTCTTTTCTTAACAAAAATAAAGTCTTAAGTATATACAGTATATTATATTCAGCTTTCCTAGGTATACCTGCCTCTTTTGACTCCAGCCCACCCCACCTAGCTACACAGAACTCACAGACAGGTCTTGGAGGATCTACCCTATGCCTATTCTGGCTTGGGCCAGAAAAAGCCACTAACAGAGAGTGAAGAGGAGGAGGAGGAAGATGGTTATAGAGACAGTGATGGATGGTAGTGGTAAGGGGGTGATGGTGGTGATGGTGTAATGGAAGTTAGTAAGATAAATCAATTACAACAATTTGATACTTTAATCTTTTAACACAATATCCTACAGATAGTTTTAAGCATTCATTAAAAGGTTAAATTCCACCAGTTTAGCCTCAGTCTTTCCACATTTTTCTCTCTATGAAGAAAACCAATAAAGGTCAGATCATAAAGATAAATTATTTTCTATCTCCAGGTGCCAGAGTTATTTTAGGATTTAGACTAAGACTCATTTTGCTCCACACAGAGCAGATCGGCCCCTCCTTCTTCAAGGCATCACCCAGAAAAGTAACTTCTTTTTTTTTTTTGAGACGGAGTGTTGCTCTGTCTCCCAGACTGGAGTGCAGTGGTGCGATCTTGGCTCACTGCAACCTCCACTTCTCAGGTTCAAGCAATTCTCCTGCCTCAGCCTCCTGAGTAGCTAGGACTACAGGCGCACACCACCATGCCCAGATAATTTTTGTATTTTCAGTAGAGACAGGATTTCACCATGTTGACCAGGATGGTCTCGATCTACAGCCTCGTGATCCACCCTCCTCGGCCTCCCAAAGTGCTGGGATTACAGGCATGAGCCACCGCGCCCGGCCCAGAAAAGCAACTTCTAACTTATCAAAATGTTTACTATATCCTCATTGTTAAAAACATTCTCCTAACAATCTTGTCATTTCTGCTCTTTCTTCTGACCCCCCTGATATTAAGTCACTAAGACCCAAAGCAACTAAATTCGAAAGGGAAAGGGATAAACAAAGCTAGGAGAATCTAAGAATTATGCCTTTGTTGCTTTACACCTTTGATAAAAGAGCTCCTACAGCATGTTCATTCATCATTCATTACTCATTCATTCAACAAGCACTTACTCCTAGCACTCTGTACTAGGCCCAAGTGAAAAATGGGAAACTAGCGATTCCCATCCTTCCCTCAAGGATCTTATGCTCCAGAAAACACAATAAAGAAAATATTCCAACTTGGAAAAGTAGCCAGAGCTGGGAGGATTCTACACCCTCAAAAAATATAGGAAAGAAAGATGAGGGTGTTTTTGAAATAAGACTTCCCGGCCAGGCGCGGTGGCTCACGCCTGTAATCCCAGCTCTTTGCGGGGCCGAGGCGGGTGGATCATGAGGTCGGGAAATCGAGACCATCCTGGCCAACACGGTGAAACCCTGTCTCTACTAAAAATACAAAAAAATTAGCCAGGTGTGGTGGCGGGCACCTGTAGTCCCAGCTACTTGGGAGGCTGAGGCAGGAGAATGGTGTGAACCTGGGAGGTAGAGATTGCAGTGAGCCAAGATTGTACCACTGCACTCCAGCCTGGGAGACAGAGTGAGACTCCATCAGAAAACAACTTCCCGAATGCCCTGCAGCAATCTTTGAAAGATCTCCCTTATAAAAACCACAAGACTCTATAACAACTAAGAAGCTAGAAGGCTGTTTGTCCAAATGGGCCCATGAACTAATGGTACTGTACCACCAACAACTGTTAAAAAGGCAGGTGTATAGTCCTACCACAGGCCCATTGAATCAGAATTTCTGCAGGGGCAGAAGGTAGGGATCAGAGAATTTGCTTTATTAACATGTCCCCGTAGAGATTCTGATGCACACAGAATCACTAAGCAAAATACAAGAAAAGGTATTTAAAAATTGTGATTAGAAGGGGCTTTTTATGACCAAGGTATGAAAATTAAGATACCAAGGAACAGCTAAATGGGGATTGCTTTTAAACAGCAGAATGTGTGAGAAATTCTTTGGACTGGGAGCCAAGAGATGTGGTTCCAGTACTGAGAAGCTAAATGATCTTGGCCAATTCATGTAATCCCTTCTAGTACTCAGATGTGTTTCTGCAGTATCCAGTATAGTAGCCACTACCCACATGTAAATATTGAGCACTTAAAATCTGGCTCTCTGAATTTAGCTGAGCTGCAAGTGTGAAATATACCCTGGGTTTGAAAGATAGTATGGTGGGTCATACCTATAACACCAGGGCTTTGGGAGAACAAGGCAGGAGGATTGCTTGAGCCCGGGGGTTGGAGGCTGTAATGAGCTATGATCACACCACTGCATTCCAGCCTGGGAGACCGAGCAAGTGTCTCTAAAAACGAAAGCAAAGACGAAAAAAAAAGCCCCAATTTTTAAAATATTGATTATATATTCAAATTGGAATATTTTGGCTATATAGCATTAAATACATTTAAATTAAATCTAAATTAATTTTAACCGCTTTTACTTTTTTAGATTATTTTTAGAGCAGTTTTCAGTTCCCAGCAAAACTAGGAGGAAGGTATAGAGATTCCCATATACCCACTGCCCTATACGTGCATAGGTTCCTACATTAACAAAGTCCCCCACCATGATGTATATTTGATACAATTAATGAACCTATGTTCCCACAGCATAATCACCCAGGGTCTATATTTTACCTAAGGTTCACTCTTGTGAAATTTGTTCATGAGTTTGGACAAACTAATAATATCATGCATCCACCATTATCATTCAGAGTAATTTCCTCACCCTAAAAATCCTCTGTGCTCTGCTTATTCATCCCTGTCCCTCTCTCAACCCCTGGCTACCACTGAGTTTTGCCTTTTTCAGAATACCATATAGTTGGACTCATTCGGTATGTAGACTTTTCAGATTGACTTCTTTCATCGAGTAATATGCATCATCTAATGTTCCTCCATGCCTTTTGATGGCTTGATAACTTTTTTTTTTTTTAGAGACAGGGTCTTGCTGTGTCACCCAGGCTGGAGTGCAATGGCATGATCACAGCTCACTGCATCCTCAAACACCTGGGCTCCAGTTATCCACCTGCCTTAGCCTCCCAAGCAACTAGGATTACAGGTGCAAGCCACCATGCTGGCTCCTTGATAACTCATTTCTTATTAGTGCTGAGTAATATTCCATTTATGGATGTACTAGAGTTTATCCATTCCCTATCAAAGCACATCTTGGTTCCTTCCATGTTTGGGCAATAAATAAAGCTGCTACAAACATCTGTGTGCAGGTTTTTGTGTGAATGTAAGTTTTCAACTTTTTAAGGTAAATCCCAAGGAGCATGATTGCTGAATGGTATCATGAGAGCATGTTTAGTTTTATAAGAAACTGTCAAACTATCTTCCAAAGAGGCTGTATCATTTTGCATTCCCATCAGCAAGGAATGAGAGTTCCTGTTGCTCCATATTCTCACGGGCCTTCGTGTTGTCAGTGTTTTGGATTTTGGCTATTCCAATAGGTGTGTAGTGCTACCTCACTGTTGCTTTAATTTGCAATTCCCTGATGACACATGGTGTGGATCATCTTTTCATATGCTTATTTGCCATCTGTATATCTTCTTTGGTGAGGTGTCTGTTAAAGTCTTTGGTCAATGGTTTAATGGCATTGTTTGTTTTCTTGTTGTTAAGTTTTAATATAATTTGTATATTTTGGGCAACAGTCCTTTATCAGATAATATTTTTTTGCAAATATTTTCCCCCCAGTCTGTAACTTGTCTTCTCATTCTCTTGGCATTGTGTTTCACAATGAAGTTTTTCACAGAATTTTTCATTTTAATACAGTCCAGCTTAAGAATTATTTATTTCATTAATCTTACTTTTAGTGTTATATTGTATCAGAAAAGTCATTGCCATGCTCAAGGTCATCTAGGTTTTCTCCTATGCTATCTTCTTCTAGAAGTTTTATAGTTTTGCACTTTACATTTAGGTCTATGGTCCATTTTGTATTAATTTTTTGTGAAGGGTTTTAGGTTTGTGCTTGGATTCAGCTTTTTAAATGTGAATGTGTTGTTGCTCCAGCACCATTTGTGAAAAAGACTATCTTTTAAATCTACTATTTGTCAAGTAGAGGAAGTCCCCCTCTATTCCTAGTTTACTGAGAATTTTCATCATGAATGGGTGTTGGATTTTGTCATATGCTTTTTCTGCGTCTACTAAGATGATTATGTGCTTTCTATTTTTCAATCTGTTGATGTGATGGATTATAGTGATTGATTTTCCAATGTTGGACCAGCCTTGCATTCCTGGGACGAATCCCACTTGGTTGTGATGTATAATTATTTTATACATTATTGGATTTGATATGCTAATTTTGTGGGGATTTTGCATCTATGTTCATGACAGATATTGATCTGTAATTTTCTTTATTTGTCATGTCTTTCTCAGTGTTAAGGTAATTCTGGCCTCATAGAATTAGTTAGATTCCCTCTACTTCTGTTTTCTGAAAGATACTGTGAAGAATTGGTATAATGTCTTTCTTAAATGTTGGGTAGAATTCACCAGTTAACCCATCTGGGCCTGGTGCTTTCTGTTCTATTATTAATTATTAATTATTAATTATTAATTCAATCTCTTTAATAGATATAGGCCTATTCAGATTGGCAATTTCTTCTTATGTGAGTTTTGGCAGTTTGTGTCTTTGAAGGAATTGGTACATTTCATCTAGATTATCAAATCATGTGCATAGAGTTGTTCATATATTTCTTTATTATCCTTTAAGTGTCCCCTCTTTCATTTCTGGTATTAGCAATTTGTGTCCTTTCTCTTTTTTTCTCAGTTAGCCTGGCTAGAGGTTTACTGATTTTATTCATCTTTTCAAAAATCAGCAATTGGTTTTGTTGATTTTTCTCTGTTGACTTAAATTTCATTGATTTCTGGTCTAATTCTTGTTCTTTTGATTTTTTTTCTGCTTACTTCAAATTTGATTTGCTCTTCTTTTTCTGGTTTCTGAAAGTGGAAACTTAGATGATTGATTTTAGATCTTTCTTATTTTCTAATATATGCACTCAATGTTACACATTTCCCTCTAAGCATTGCTTTTGCTGCATCTCACAAATTTTGGTAAGTGGTGTTTTTGTTTTCATTTAGTTCAAAATATTTTTTAATTTCTCTTGAGATTTAACTCATGTTCTTTAGAAGAGTGTTGATTAATCTTCACATATTTTGGGATTTTTCAGTTATCTTTCTGTTACCGATTTCTAGTTTAATTTCATTGTGGTCTGTGAGCAGATATTATATGATTTCTATTCTCTATTAATTTGTTTAGGTGTGTTTTACAGCCCAGAATGTGGTTTATCGTGGTGAATGTTCCATGTGAACTCGAGAAGAATGTGCATTCTGCTATTGTTTGATGAAGTAGATACATGCCAATTATATTCAACTGATTGATGGTGTTGCTGAGTTAAACTATATCCCTACTGATTTTCTACCTGCTGGATCTGTCCATTTCTGATAGAGGGATATTGAAGTCTCCAATTATGGTAGTGGAGTCAGCAACACCTCCTTGTAACCCTCAGTTTTTACCTCAGGTAGCTTGACACTCTGTTACATATACATTAAAGATTATTACATCTTCTTGGAGAACTGGCCTCTTTATCATTGCCCTTCTTTATCCCTGATAAATTTTCTTATTTTGAAGTGTGCTCTGTCTGAAATGAACATAGTTATTTATGCTTTTTTGATTAGTGATAACATGGTATATTTTTCTCCATTCATTTATTTTTAATTGATTTGTCTTTATATTTAAAGTGGTTTTTTGTAGACAAGATATTGTTGGGTCTTATTTTTTGATCGACGCTGATCATCTCTGTCCTTTAATTGGTTTATTTAGACGGTTGACATTCAAAGTGATTATGGATATAGTTGGGTTAGTACGTTCCATATTTGTTTCTGTTTTCTATTTGTTACCTTTTTTTTTTTCTATTTTTGCCTTCCAATCTTTTCTGCCTTTTATCATTTAAGTTGAACATTTTATATGATTCCATTTTCTCTCCTTTTATAGTGGTTCCTTTTAATTTTACTTTTTTACTTTTTTTTTTTTTTTACTTTTTTTAATGGTTGCCTAGAATTTGCAATATACATTTACAACTAATCCAAATCCATTTTCAAATAGCACTATATCATTTCACAGGTGGTGTGAGTACCTCCTAACAAAAATAATTCTACACTTGATCTTAGACAAAAGTCCGAGAAGCAATAATAATAAAAAAATTCTAATTTCTCCCTCCTGTACCCTGTATCATCTTTTACTTTTTAAAATGTGGCTACCAGAAATTTTAAATTACGTGTGTGGCTTGCATTTGCCACCAGCTGTATATTTGGACAGGATACACAACATGATACATATTGGACGGTGCTGGTCTAGACGAGCTCGAATTCAGCATTGACATTCCGTGCATTTTGCAGACAGATTGAGAATTGACAGGAAGTGCCACTTTAATCAATCTTAGAGAAAGGCTTTGGGCTATGGCCAGAACCCAGGCAACTTCCAGCAGGAAGTCTCACCCACCCAGAGCAGGAGGAAGCTTCAGAGAGAAGAGGTGAATTCTGAAGAGCTAGGCCCTAGCACAACCTCAAACACTTTCTATAACAAATTTGGACAGTGTTTAGTCATTTAAAAAATCCTGAATGTTGTTGACCATCCCTGGGGCTTCTGTTAGATCGCCTTTGGTCTCCTCTGGCCGGCATACACAAACTGGTGGTTTTCTGGGCAATTCAACACTCCTGGAATGATACTTTTGAAGTGAGTTTTCTTTTGGCTGCAAAGACTTTATTTGGAAAACCGTATTTGAATGAGTGAAAATAGCAGTAAAAATAGTAAAATAATAGTAAAAATAAATTTTATATTCCTCTCTTCCTCTTTTCCTCTACTTACAGTAAAATAAATTTTTTAAAATCTCAGCTGTCTCTGCTAATTATACCAAATAGGCCTAAAACAAATAGAAAAGCTTCCTAGAAAGTTGTCATAAACTTCGAGTCCCCATGATTTTGCCTTTTACTTTTGCTTTTTATTTATTGATACCTGTCAGGGCCCCTCCTACTTCATCCTGGCATTTCTCCTCTTCTTTCCAGCCCCTGCTTATGATCTCTCTGTTCTTCTGCGACATCACTAGCTGCTACTTCTCAGTCTCCTTTACTGGTTCCTCCTTATTTCCCCATCATCCTGCCATCAGAGTGCCATAAGGCTCAGGACATGGCTTATCTTCTGTTTCTGTATCCCACTCCCTAGGTGGCTTCCAGCAGTCTCAAGGCCTTCTCACATACCAGTATATAAGTGACACCAGACTCTCATCCCCAGCTTGGACCTCTTCGTCTAACCTCCATACTTATATCTCCAACTGCCTATTCCATATCATCACATACGTGGCTAATGAGCACCTCAAACTGAATAGTCCAAGCTCAACTCCTGGTCTTCCCCCCTGATCTGCCCCTCCCAGAGTCCTGCCCCTGTCAGTGAATGGACACTCCATCCTCCCTGCTATCCAGAAAAAAATCCTTAGAGTCATCTTTGTCTTTCTTACTCTCATATGCCCTATGTCCTCTCCGTTAGCAAAGACTGTTGCCTGTTCCTCCAAATATATCAAGAATCTTACCACTTTCCACTGCCTTCACTGCCAGCACCCCGATGTGAGATGCCATCCCCTGTCCTCTAGAGGCAGATGCCTCCCTGCGGGTCTCCTGCTTCCACCGCTTCCCCCTCAGAAGCTGCGCTCAACACAGTAGCCACAGTGAGCCTTTTAAACTATAAATGAGATCAAATCGCCCCTCTGCTGATGCAGAGTAACACATCACAATGACCTAAAATGTCCCACACGATCTGACCGCTGGCCTTGCTGTTTCTTCCTTCACAAAACATAGATCAAAATTTGACGCAGTAAATATTTCCTTTATTGTCTGTTTCTTCCCACTAGAATATAAGGTTCTTGAAGACAGGGGCTTTGCCTGTTTTTTTCAGGCTGAATTCTCAGCAGCTACAGCAGTGCAAGTAGTTTTGAATAAATTAATAAATGGGTAGTAGGTGTTCCATTCAGTGAGTAAAAGATGAGTGAATGATGAAATGAATTAGTGCATGCCTACGTGGGGTTTTATGTACATGCTTGAGAACCTAGAATGAGACCTCTGTGCTTGCGCTAGTGTGGAGGGGGAGGGGGCATTTGTGGAAGTGTGGTGTGACTTTAATTCCCCCTCTTCTTTTCTCTCATCTATGCATTTATTCACGCAGCTGCTATTCACAGGTGTGGGCTTACACTGTGCTATGTACAGGCCCATACATACGGTTTTCCATGAGCTCCTCAGAAGACATGCAGACATATGACCTTAGAAGGGAGGCAGGTGCTGATGTCAAGGTGTTTCTGAGGAGCATGAAGTCTACATGAGGAAAGCCTGAGAGGCCAGGAAAGGCTTCTCCCAGGGGTGGCAACTGAGCTGAGTCTTTAAAGATAAAGCAAAATTCTTCATGTGAGCAAAGATAAAAGAGTATTCCAGAAAACAGCATTGTGGGAAACAGGAACAGACAGAGACTGGAGACAGCATGGCACTTTTGAGGAACTGCGAGGGGGTAGGCATGCCAAAAGTCCACACCAAGCATCAGCGTTCGGAGACACCAAGCGGGGGAGGTGGGCAAGGGAATGTCATGAAGGGCTTGTTCGCCATGCTAATACATTGTTCACATTCTCTGAACAACATGATAGGGATTAAGCAGATTAACACGATGAGGCAAGAAAACAGTAATACAATACAGATCAGTGAGTGCAAACTTTGAGCTATGCACAGGATTTTACGGAAAGATGGAGTGCGGGCAGTGCCTAAGTCAACATTCTAGGGGGCTTGGGCAGGAAGGAAGAAGGGAGTGACAAAGCATTGCCTAGGAGGGGACACAAAGGAGAAGCCAGGCTAGGTAGGCAGGAAGGACAAGGGCTTTCCTGGGAGAGGAACAGGAGGTTTCACAGGCAGAGCATGAGAGAATGCTGGGCACAGCTGAATGCCCACCAACCCCACTTTCTCACCACCCACATTAATATCCTTTCCTAAAACATAGAAGGACTGCCTAAATCCTTTCATTGTCCACACATTCCATAATCCTCCTTCTCCTTCATCTTCATTATATAACCAAAAAATCATAATGCTAGGGAGCTGGAGGGCACCTTTGAGTGAATCTAGTCTGCGGCGTTCCACCTTCCCACTCAAGTGTCCTGAGCAGTCGGGGAAAGAACATGAACCCATTTTTTTTTTGAAACTGGTTATTATATTTTTTAAATGCAAAATTTGCATTCTGAGTCAAAATGTCAGTATTTGCTTCAATATAAAAACAAGTGTTTCCTAAAAATCTTCTAGTAAGATTGATCCTCCCCAGGAAGTTGAATCCATTTTTACCCACAGCCACCCGACCTGTAACCACATCCCCAGGTCTGCGGGCAGCCTTGGGAAATCCCTGATTTTCAGATGAGGACACGCAGGCCCGCAGAGAGGGTAGACTAGCTGCCCAAGGTCACACAGCTGGTTAGATGTGGAGTGAAGTCCAGAACCAGCCCCGGAACTCTCCTCGGACCCTCCCCCAACAACCCCCCCTTCCTTCCTGTTCCTGCATTTCACTGACTGCTCTCCCTTTGTCCTATCTGGGGCTCCTGGACCCCCTTGAGTGTCCCAAGGGCTCTGAGGCAGAAGAGATAGAGTGGAGGGGCCGCCCCATCGGGAGAGAAGGTCACAGAAAGCAGAGGCGCTGAGCAGCCCTGGCCCCACCCTCCCCTGCTGCAGCTTCTCATTCCTGCCTGGGAGGATGAGGCTTCAGCAGCACCAGATCAAAAGGTTTATGAGGCCTTTTTGGCTGTTCTTAATTAATTATACCTTTGCTTCCTGGAGGCACTTAGAACACATTTCTGAGAGTTTGGCTTAAAGCACAGAGGAGGAAACCCACAGTTCCAGTGCCTGTCCCAGAAGGCCTCCCACCGTTCGTTTTCATCTGTGTTGAAGGTTTTGTGAGCACCTCCAGCAGGGCTCCTTGAGTGGACATGCCCGGACTTCACTCCCACAAAGGCGGAGAGTTGCTGTTTGGAAAAAGTCAGTCACTCTACAGTCCTCTGAGTCAGCCAAGTGCAGGAAAAAAAGCGAGGAAGCTTGTATTGTTTCTCTACAAAACAAGCAAAGCTGACCTGGCTCCATCCTTTGTCTAAAACCTGTCAGTCATTCCCATTGTTCCCTGGATAAGGAAATCCCCCTGCCATGGACTATTAGGAGCTGAGTCAGCCCCCATCTTATCATCCCAGACTCCACCTGCACCCCTCTCCTTCCTCTGTCTTCTCTAGCCACACTGATGCCCTTTGCTCTCTTCCCCATGCCCCTCCTCCTGCCACAGGGCCACAGGGCCTTTGCACCTGCCATACCCTCATCCTGGAAGGCTCTTTCCCCCACTTTTTGCCTAGTCTTACTCTTCTTCATCCTTCAGCTCTCAGCTTAACATTTTCATCCTCAGAGGAGCCTACCTGGACCTGGACCTCCCCAACAGTCAAACCTTTCTTTCTAGGTTCTCAGAGCACCAGATGTCTTTCTTCACACTTATCACAGCCACAAATTTACATTTGCGTGTTTGAATACTTGATTACTATTTATCACTCCCACAGGCTGTATGATCCCCAAGGGCAGAGTCCACGTAAGGATTTGCTCAATCTCGTATCTTCATCACCTAACATACCTAGCACATAATGATGCTTTAAAACATTTAAATAAAAAAATAAAGAAAGAAAGAACAAATGAATGAATAGTACATTCAGTAAGTTCAAAGTATGAATTAGTATATGAATGAACATGCCTGGAATTTTTTTTTTTTTTTGAGACGGAGTCTCGCTGTGTCGCCCAGGCTGGAGTGTAGTGGCCGGATCCTGGCTCACTGCAAGCTCCGTCTCCCGGGTTCACGCCATTCTCCTGCCTCAGCCTCCCGAGTAGCTGGGACTACAGGCGCCCGCCACCTCGCCCGGTTAGTTTTTTGTATTTTTTAGTAGAGACGGGGTTTCACCATGTTAGCCAGGATGGTCTCGATCTCCTGACCTCGTGATCCGCCCGTCTTGGCCTCCTAAAGTGCTGGGATTACAGGCTTGAGCCACCGCGCCCGGCCTGGAATTTTTTATAAAGGTCTTCAGGACTCAGGATTTGATCCTTGAGCCTGCACACTGACTGTAGGTAAGCAATAAATAGCCACATTACCTCTCATTACTCATCATTGAGTTATCCACGGCTCTTATGCGCCTGTCGTGGGTTAGTTCTCTGCTATATGCTCTCTTGGCTGCCCTCTTTCCCCCATTATCCTCCTCTATTCCAGTCATCAGAAAATCCTGCCAACTCTACTCCAAGATATATCAAATTCCATCAGACATACAAAAACTGAGAGTTTATTACCAATGAACTATGATAAAGAGAATTTTAAAATTTTTTTTGGAAGAAAGAAAATTATCTCAGAGGGGAAAAGATGCAAGAAGAAAATAAGCCACAGCATCAAAAGAATAAAATACTTAGAAATAAATTTAACCAAGAAGGCACACACCGAAAATGATAAAACATTGATGAAAGAAATTGAAGACATAGTAAATGGAATAATATCCATGTTCATGGATTGAAATAATTAATATTGTCAAATTAAATTGCCCATATTACCCAAATTGATCTATAGATTCAATTCAGTCCCTATTAAAATTCCAGTGACATTTTTCACAGAAATAGAAAAAACAATCCTAAAATTTGTATGGAACCACAAAAAAACCTACATAGTTAAAATCTTGAGCAAGAAGAACAAAGCTGGAAGCATCACACTTCCTGACTCCAAAATATATTACAAAGTTATAGTAATCAAAACAGTATGGTACTGGCATAAAAACAGATACATAGACCAGTGGAATAGAACAGAAAGCCCAGAAATAAACCCATCCATATACAATCAACTAATCTTCAACAAAGACACCAATAATGCACAATGGGTAAAGGATGGTCTCTTCAGTAAGTGGTGTTGAGAAAACCAACTATCTACATGGAAAAAAAAAAAAACATAGTTGGATCCTTATCTTACATCATACATACAAATAAAGTCCAAATTGATTAAAGACTTAGACATAAGGTCTGAAACTGTAAAACTCCCAGGAAGAAATTTAGGGAAAAATGTTTATGGCATGTGTCTTGGCAATGATATTTTTGGATATGACAAAAAAAAGCATAGGCAACAAAAGCAAAATAAATAAGCGAACTACATCAAACTAAAAGTTTTGCACGACAAAGAAAACAATTGACAAATTGAAAACACAATCTATGGAATAGAAGAAAATATTTGTAAACCATATATTAGAGAAGTTAATATACAAAATAAATAAGGAAGCTATACAACTCAATAGCAAAAGAAAATAAAACCCCAAACACACACACACACACACATGCACACACACACACACAAATAACCAGGTTAACAGTGAACAAAGGATCTGAATAGACCCTTTTCTAAAGAAGACATACAAATGGCCAACAGGTATATATAAAAAGAAGCTTAACATCACTAATCATCAGGGAAATGCAAATAAATACCACCATGAGATATCAGCTCACACCTGTTAGGATGTCTTTTAAAACATCAAAAGGTAACAGCTGTTGTGGCAATGTAGAGAAACCCTTCCACACCATTGGTAATAATGTATATTGGTACAGCCATTATAGAAAACAGCATGTAGTTTCCTCAAAAATTTAAATATATAACTACCATATAGTTCAGCAGCTTTGCTTGGGATAGCTACACTCCCATGTCTATTGCAGTATTATTCACAATGGCCAAAATATGGGAAAAAACCTACATGCCTGTCAACAGCTAAGTGGATAAAGAAAATGTGATTGATACACATGCACACATACAGAGAGCAATGTTATTCAGCCTTAAAAAAGAACAGAATCTTGCCACTTGTGGTAACATGGATGAACCTGGAGGACATTATGCTAAGCCAGACACAGAAAGATAAATATCGTATAATCTCACATATATTTGGTATCTAAAAAAGTCAAACTCACAGAAACAAAAAGTAGAAGGATGGTTACTAGGGGCCACAGGGTGGGGGAAATGGGGAGATGTGACCAAAGGGATAAACCTGCAGTTATAAGAAAGCTCGAATAAGTTCTGGAGCCCTAATGTACTGCATGGTGACCATAGTTAGAAAGAATGTATTATACACTTGAAATTTGCTAAGATTGATCTTAAGTATTCCCCACACACACAGACACAAAGACAACTATGTGAGGTGAGGAAAATGTTAATTAGCTTGATTGTGGTAATTATTTCAAAATTTATACATATATCAAAACATCACATTGCATACCTTAAATATATACAATTTGTATTTGTCAATTACACCTCAATAAAGCTGAGGAGGAAAAAAAAGAAGAAATGTAAGCTAAGAATAGGTAAATATGCAACTAAATCTAAATGAATACTTGTAGGAAGTTACAGTAACAATGCATAATTTTAGAGATTTTTTAAAAGCAGTCAAAAATAACATCTAAGATGGGAGGAGTAGTCAGATTTAAATGTGCTAAAAGTTTATGAAAAGAGTCAAGATACTAAGTAACTTGAGGCTTTGTTAAGTACAATTAAACCTTAAAGGATAATCACTAAAAAAATGAAAAGCAAGTTTATCTTTTCCAAAAAGTAATGGGGAAAATTACTTTTCCCCATTATTATATTAAAAAAATTCAATCTTGAAAAGACAAGAAACAAAGAAAAAAGTATTTAAAAGTCAAGTAAATACCACAAGATGGTATAAATAAGTTAAAATACATGAACAATCACAATAAATGTAAATGGACTAAAGTTAACAGTTAAAGATAGAGATTGTCAAATTATATTTTTAATATCCAGCTATATGCTATTTGTAAGAGACATCTCTAAAATATAAGAAGTGGAAAGATTGAAAGTCAGCTTTAAATAGGTTAATATTATGGAAATATTAACCCCCCCAAATCATATATAGTTGTATTGATATAGATAAAATCAATTTTAAGCTTTTTAAATATTAGTAAGTCACTAAATAATGATAAAAATATTAAATTCACTAGGAAAAGATCGTTTGAATCTTGCCTAATCTAGCAACATAGAATCAAATATACAAATCAAATTTGGTAGAATTACAAGGAATAACTGACCAATCCACAAACACAGTGGGAGTTTCTCTGTGAAACTGATATAGCAAGCAGACAAAAAATCAATATAGAAGATTCGACAAAACAATTAACAGTATGGCTTGATTAATGGGCACATACAGAGAACCAAAAGAAGAATAAAACCAAAAGAAGAATAAAAAAACACGTTTGAAATTCATTTTAGAACATAAGTGAAACGTGCAAATATGAGTAAAACTGACCTCATAAGAGAGGGCAAGAAACAAGTCTCAACATATTTCAAAGAATCGGTATGTACACAGACCATATTCTATAACTAAATGCAATTAGCTTAAAATAAATGATAAAAGATAAACTTTTAAAACCATTTGTCTTAAAATTCAAAGCATATCTCTAGGTTACTCATGTGTTAACATAAAATAATAATGCAACTGTAATGAAATCATTATGAACTTTAATGATAATATTACATGTCAAAACTTACAGAATGTGGATAGTGGTACTTAGAGGGAATTTTGTAGCCTCAAGTCTCATTGAAGCTTTCCTTCATTTTTCCAGTTACACAGTTCATTGATTTACATATTCATTCAATAAATGTTTAATCTGGCATTGTGGAAGTCATATGGCTGGAGGCTGTAGTAGTCGCTAATAGCTCCAAAATGGAAATCCTGAGCTAACTTGGTCCATTTTCCAATTGTTGATTTACAAGAGCTGTCCAGGGCAGCTCGTAGATTCTCTTGCAATGGAGACATCACAGGCTATACACTTCCCATTGCCAATAGTCAAAGGCATTGACAATAGTCTCATGCTCAAAGGGACAACAGATACAGGAATTCTTCAACCCAAAATGTGATACAGAGTATCCCTGGATATTTTCTTATCTACTTGACTTTCCACCTCAAACACTTTATTTCCCATTTCTCTCTCTCTCTCTCTCTCTCTCTCTCTCTCTCTCTCTCTCTCTCTGTCTCTCTCTTTAGGAGAGGAATCTTACTATATTGCCCAGGCTGAACTGTAGTAGCTATTCATAGGCACAGTCCCACCACTGATCAGCATGGGAGTTTTCACCTGCTCTGTTTCTTATCTGAAGTGGTTCATCCTCCTTAGGCAACATGCTGGTGCCCTGCTCCCAGGAGGTCACCATGTTTGATGCTTGACTCAGTGTGGACACTTGATCTGCATAACTCACTACAGCCCAGACCTCTTAGACTCCCGTAATTTTCCTGCCTCAGCCTCATGAGTAGCTGGGACTACAGGGGCCACCACCATCCCTGGCCCATTCTCTCTTTTGATGGGAAAGATTTTCTTTTCATTGGAAAATGGAAAGTCTCATAGGACTAAAAGGATATATATATATATATATCTTCATGTCTAGCAGCTATTTCAATGATAGCATGAGAGACACAAGAGGAAACAGAAAACATCTTCGGTTTCCCTGGAGCAAATTTCAAATGGACATGTAAGGATGACAGCCACCTATGTTTCCTCAGATTTGCAGTGACAGAGAGATAGGATGCAATTAGCAGTGGTGATGAGGTTGCTTCTAAAGAGCTAAGCAGAGCATATTTGCTTTTGTCATTGATGTGTCATTATTAAAAAAAATTATCATGCTCTACTGCAGAATCAAGATAGGCCCACTCTTTAGTCCATTTCCTTTTATCTTTTGGGGTTGTGCCAAGTTACTAGTTAGTTGTCAAGTAAATTGCGTTCTGTACTTCTCACCATCAGTTGTCTAAATCCCACATTGGAAAGGATCTCCCTAATCTTATGTTCTAGATATCAAAGGCTGTCTCTCATCTCTCCACTGCAGGGACAAGTTTTGAGGATATATAGTAGTAGCTAGAGTTTAAGACAAACCTATATCCAAGCATGTGTTTGTTTTGCAACATAATACTTGCTGTACTTTATTTATTAGATTTCCTCATTATGTAAGACATTTTAATTATAAAGTCATCATAGATTACATTAGATATGGCTCTTCTTCTTATGGTTAAAAATAGTTTGCATGACGCAGCTGACTTTATAGAAGCTGTATCTGGGCAGATAACTGTGAGTGTGTCACTGTCGATGCAAACTAGGAAAGATAAATACTGCTGCTAATCATTGGAACCCGCTGTGTAGCTATTATAGTTTGTTCAAGTTAAAACAGTGGCGATGAGTCAGACTGTTTCTCCCTCTGGCTTTAGAAAACTCATATATTTAACCAAGACAGATTTACACGTGAGGTTGTGCGTGACGAGGTTGCTACGAATGCCTCATCCAGGGCTAAGTTCCAAGACAGGGCACTGGAAAGCACGAGACACAAGCAAAAGTAGGTTGCACAAGTTCTCTTCCTCAAGAGTCTCCTCTCTCCAAAGGTTTTCTGCTGTTTATTTAAAGCTGAGATTCCACATGTTGGTCTTTGTTTCCAGGGTAAATTGATTGATGACTGGGTTCAAACAACGTGCACGATTTATGGATATGGAAAACGCATGTACTATCTACACATGCTGGTTCTTTATAGATGGTCTTTAGCGCAAGTCTGAGATGCTTGGATAATGTACAAACCAGCATTAATAAATCTCTGCAGAGAAGACACTACCTATCTCTTCCTCTTGAGATTAGATAAAAAGCAACCTTTTAAATGCCTGCTTTAAAGACCATGACTGCACACTTTATATTTTCCCTTTGGTTGTCCCTAATAGTGAATGCCCTGAGCTAGTTTTTAATACAAACTTCAGACGTAAAGCCCCAACCCTGGAAGAAACCAGTGATGCTCTTCTTCAAAATAGCACTTAGGGATTTTTTTTCCAGACTACAATAGTAATAAATGCTCATTGCAGAAATATTGTTAAAAACAGAAAAGTAGGAAGAGAAAATAAAAGTCACATGTGATCTGCCCATTGAGAAATTACTCACTGTACCCTTTCATTCTTTTTTCCTGGGAATTCATAGTTTCATAAGGTTAGATCATACATATATATATATGATATATACATATACCATGTGTGTGTGTTTGTGTATAATATGACCTGCAGGTGTTCATTTAGTATATCATAACCATTTTCTCTCATATTACAAAATATTACCCTGAAATAGACTTTTTGATAGCTATATGGTATTACATTCTGTGAATGTACCATAATTTTCTAAATCAGCCCCCTGTTGTTGAACATATAGATTGTTTTCAATATTTACTATTATAAATCCTAAGATCATGCACATCTTTGTATAAGAACCATCTTTGCATTCTTGGCTACGTGTATTAATTATTTAATATACCATTGAATTAAATTTTCCAGCACTATATTTTATTTATAATTTTTTCATCTGTTAATGGGCTTTTTCTAAAACCTGTAAGAAATGCATGCAAGCAAAAATCACTGTGTCCCATGTTAAAGAGAGAGCTAGGCATGGTGGTTTACACCTGTAATCCCAGCACTTTAGGAGGCTGAGGCGGGTGGATCACTTGAGGCCAAGAGTTTAAGACCAGCCTGGCCAACATGGTGAAACCCCGCCTCTACTAACAATACAAAAATTAGCCAGGTGCAGTGGTGGGCACCTGTAATCCCAGGTACTCAGGAGGCTGAGGCAGGAGAATCACTTGAACCCAGAAGGCAGAGGCTGCAGTGAACTGAGATTGCACCACTGCACACTCCAGCCTGGGTGACTGAGCGAGACTTGGTCTAAAACAAACAAACAAAAAAGAGAGAATTGTCTTGGGAAAGGCAATCAGAATCAGTAGCAGCTAATGCTGTATGGGAACAGCCTTGGTACCATGGCTATTTAGTGCTGGGTTTGCTACAGGTCCTCAGAAGAATGCAAAACCAAAGTTATTCAATTGGCATTGGAATTAGAGCAACTGTTCTATTATTGTGTGCAAACTTCTGCTATAAATAACCTGACAGTATCCATCTGCATGGGATGCAAAAAAACAAGAAACATGCAAAGTAAAGACCAAAATACCAAAATAGACCTGGGGTCCATCTGGTATACCCTTTCCACGGGGCCCTCAAACAGATGGTGCAAATTCCCAAGATATACCTGCCTAATGGCATTTTCCTATCTCTGAGCGGGGGGATGAGGGGGATTCCTTTCAGCAAATGGCCTAGCCAGAAAGGAAAGGGAAGTGAGTCACTGAGATTCATCATTTTATTCAACAAATAATTATTTGGACACTAGATCTGTTGCAGGCACTGTTCTAGACCCTAGGAATAATGCAACGATAAGCAAGAAAGACAAATTCCCTGAGCACAGTGAATGGCCCAGAAATGGCTACTGTTTTCCAGCTCTATTTTGTCTGTTTGTCCTTCTCTATCCCCATCTAGACTTTTTCTTTTCCCCCAGTTGCATTACTCATGCCCAGTGGCCTGCCTTCTACTGATCTCTTTCCCTAGGCCATTTTGCAACAGACAGTCAAAGTTCAGGAGCCTGCAAAGTCTTCAGTTTCGTTCCTCAGCCACTAGCTGCCCCGGAGGTCAGGGGCTATGACCTTTTCCCCTTTGGTGCCAGTATGATGCCCAGCATCCAGGAAGTATTCAATAAATAATAAACTGAAGAAGATTTTAGCCTTTTACACACAGGGACCACCTCTGAAGCTCTGCAGGAATCGACATTGTCTCCTCTCCCTGATCTCTTCCCAGAAGGCTAGAAAATCTAATATAAATCTCCTTAGGAGGTCTGGTGGAGGATATAATGTATCATTTCAGGTAGATACTGAAGCATATTTACTATAGATTAAACTTGGAGGGGCTCTTTCTTATGGGCCTCGCTGGCATTTGTCAACTGTGAGCGTAGAGATGGAGATATATATAGACAGACAGGTAGATATATATAGATGGGCCGGTAGATAGAGATAGATGGATGATAGAGGAAGTGGAAACTGGCAGGGAACACCATGTGTCACCGGCAGAAAAGAGATGAAAGATGAAAAGTAAGACTGATTATAGCCCAAAGCACCAAAGCTCTGAGTGATCCACAAAGAGGTGAGAATCTTCCAGAGACTCAGGAATTAGCACTATCCAGTAGACACAGCAGGGCTTTAAAGGTTTTTAAAAAGCAAGAGTGCCTCACTTTTATTGCTTGCAGCTAGAGAGAAAAAAGGATAGGAGGATGGCGTGTGAATGCTTTCACTAAGGGAAATAAAGACCTACACCCATATGCACAGAGTTTTGAGTCACACGCACCAAAACGTAACAGGAGGGCTTCAGGTCACCCACTTCCAACCAAATCTAAGCCCCGGATATGTCTCAGGATATGTTCCCTACAACA
Organism: Rhinopithecus bieti; assembly: GCF_001698545.2. NCBI lineage: Eukaryota > Metazoa > Chordata > Mammalia > Primates > Cercopithecidae > Rhinopithecus > Rhinopithecus bieti. The sequence continues at coordinate 6,072,824 of NW_016805059.1, read as the reverse complement.
ACATTGCCTCAATTCCTGCAAGAAAAAGAGAGCAGATCCAAGATCCTTCTAGAGGGTGGGTCCCAGAGTTTGCAAGGAAGGTTTGGAGAATGATGACTTTTAAGATGGGGGCTCTGTCCTTTTATCCACAACCTGAGCTGGGCATGGTGTTTTTCCTTAAAGGCCCTGCAGTGAGAGGGTGCTATGGGTGGGAATGAAGCTACTACTGGAGATCCTAAAAGGTAAATAAAGATGATGGAAAAATGGGGGTGAACCCAACAGTCCATATGCTTGGTCCAACATCTCTGAGCTTCCTGACAAGTCTTGACTCACAAGAAAAGAAAGCCAAGTAAGGGATAATAAACTCAGTTCTGAATGTGGTCCTTAATCCAACCCAACCGTCAGTGCCAAGAGGGTTAAAATCAAGTAGAAAAACTTACCACCTTCCAGAAATAGAAGAAACAAAAAACACATTGCAAGAAACATCCAGTTAAGTTTGCCTCTTCTTGTGAAAAGGCTTTACATGGGTTCTTGGCTACTCCTGCTTTCCCATCCTCCTTTTATAAAGTCCACCTCCAAATATTCTGTGCTAGACACAGTTGGACTAAGAGTCACAGGGAAGGGCCAGGAGAGGTGGCTCATGCCAGTATCTCAGTGATTTGGGAGGGCAAGGAAGGAGGATCATTTGAGGCCAGGAGTTTGAGACCAGCCTGGGAAACATAGCGAGACCCCATCCCTACTAAAAATTTCAAAATTAGCCAGGTGTGGCAGCACGTGCTTATAGTCCCAGCTATTTGGGAGGCTGAGGTGGGAGGACCTTTTGCACCAAGCAGTGGAGATTGAGTCACTGCACTCTAACCTGAGTGACAGAGCAAGACCTTGTCTCTTAAAACAAACAAACAAACGAAAAAACGGTCAGGGGATGTGAAATAAAATATGCCCTAAACACCTTCCCAGGAATTTGTATTCCTAGGAAACTCTCTGGCCAACATGGAGTCCATGTAAATAAAGCCCACACCAGGGGGAAAGTTTCCCTTTGGAAGCTGAGTTCCCCTATTCTCTCCCTGAGATTAATAGGAGCCATGCCCTGATAACTAGAGAAGAATAAGCTACTAAATGAGCCCAGAGAGACAGACACAAAATGGTTATTTAATGTGAGCTATTGTCACCATGTGCAGAAGACATCAGAACCCATTTCCATTCATCCCCTGCACAAACACTATTTCAATGGCCTTATGGTGGGGAATCACCACAAGTGTCAATCCTGCCATTTCACCTCAGAAATGAACAAGGCTTTCTGGAGGCTGCCTCCCCTCACCTGTCAAAACCATAACTCTGCTGAGCATGAAGCCCTTCCAAGGTGGGAAAGCTATGATGTCAGATCCAGGCCTGTTCAGCTCAGTGAATACTGGGGTTTGCTGTCAAGTCTAAATATATTCTTTCATGAAAATAGCTTCGTCCTTTCCTTGGCAAGTAGATATTGGCCTATATTTTTAATCCATGTGTGGGTGTGTATACAGCATGGTTATGTAGTCGTTTCCTCACTCAAGGGTGAGCCGGGGAACAGTGCAACTCTCCGCGTGAAGGCAGCATCCAATCTATATCCCCAGGTCTGTTCCACATGGGTATTTGAGTGAGCTCTCACATGGGCTTCTGTTGCTGGCTCCTCTGAAACATCTGGCCTTGAACTAGGGACTCTGAGATTGACTTTGTGGGTTTCAGTCAATTCTGGCTTGCAAGTAGCTTACCTACTCATGCAGAATGAGGAAGACAGGAGGATACAGTCACTACCCACAGGGTTAAACTGGGATGACTTTCCTGAAGGAAATGATACACTGTGCTCTGTCATATAAGATTTGTGAATGTGATTAAAGATTTATTGATTGGGTGCTAGGTGTCTTCATCTACAGAGTCTCATTTAATCCTCACACAGCATCCCTGGGAGGTAGGTTATTACAAGTTCCATCTTTGTAGACAGGAGAGTTCAAGCTCAGAGAAGCTACATGACTTCTTCAGAGTTACCCAGATAGTAGATGGCATCACTGGAACTCAAGTCCAGGATTGCAACTCCTGTTCTTGCTACTGCTGGTCGTTGACTGATGCACAGCCCAGCCATGCAGTGTCCGAGAGCTTCCGCTGGTGAAAAGGAGGCAAGCTAGTCTCAAGGATGAGGCTGGCATGGGGCAATGGCTGGTGGAAACCAACCAGGGCAGATGGTGAATCATTTTTCTTAGGAAGACACCAGCAGTCTCCTACATGGAGTACAATTTAGGATCCCACAATGTCCAAGGTAGTCAGTACAGAACCCACTGTGAAGACTTCTATATGCTGATGGTTCTCCATGAACAATGGGACTCTGGTCCTCTGCAAGCAGTTGGGGGTCGTCCATTCAAGCTAAGCACAAAGGATATCAGAAGTCTCCAGAGCTTGGGGAAAGGAGGATGCAGGAAGAAGGTGAGAGGATGGGCTTCTCAGGCCAGGGGCTGGAGCTCACATGGGCTCAACTTCCCTGTGGAGATGGAGGAAAAACCACGCTCCGCGGAATTCGGCCCCAGGCTCTTGTTTCTTTCTTTTTCAGACCCACTGTAACCTACCTGTGCTGGGCAAGCGAAGTAGCAGCAGACAACATGCCAGCTCCGGCTAACTGCTCCTGACCACTCCCCAGGTGTATCTCACCCATTGCTCCCTGCATTGTCCTCCTGAATCCACACTCCTGGTTTCAGTGGCTGCCTTAGGCCCCTTTGCCTTAGAAGCCACTGGACTCCCCTCTTCTCCTTCCTGAGCCATAGATTCTCCACCTGGTTCTTGCTCTGCTGCAACTCCTGACCTCAGTCTCCTGTTGTCATCAACCATTTCAAACTGGAGTCATTTGGAAGCAAAAATGGGAAAGGGTGAATTATTTTCCTGGCCTGATCCGAAATATCAAACGTGAAACTGCAGTCAGTGGGAATATCTATGGTTCCATGTCCAGTGGGAAATTCTCTGGAATTGTCTGATGGGCTTTACAGTAACTAAGGGAGTTAATAACTAAAAGAGCTCTAGCAGGCTTACATGTTTGAGAGGACAGAGTGGAATATTACAGCTTACGATGCATGCCCCAACTGCAGGGACAAAGTAAAGTGACGTGACGGATGTATTTTTATAGGCAGTTAGGTTAAATTTGATTTAATGAAGCTTGAGGGGAGGGAGCACAATGTCATTGCTTGAGTTTTGGTTCAAGAATGAGATATGTAAATGCTTGATTTGCTAATGCTTCCTATGATTTTGTTTTTCTTGACTCTTTGTACTGAAAACTACTGCTAAGCCAAGGGAGTGAGGTGCACTGAAGGGAGATGGGGAGTCCCCAGTCACAATGAAGTGGGCTTGATTCACAGATACTGCTGGGCAAGAAGCCTGGAAGAGCTGCAGATGTCAGCAAGCCCCTCCTGGAGAGATCCCAGAGAACCGAGGCACAGAAACGCCCCTCCCGGAGATGTTGTCCCTGCGTGTTCTGTAATGAGACGATGATCAGGGAAATAACACGCAGGAGGCCGGGTGCAGTGGCTCATACCTGTAATCCCAGCACTTTGGGAGGCTGAAGTGGGCGGATCACAAGGTCAGGAGTTTGAGACCAGCCTGGCCAACATGGTGAAACCCTGACCTTACTTAAAAAAACACAAAAATTAGCCAGGCGTGGTGGTGTGCACCTGTAATCCCAGCTGTTCAGGAGGCTGAGGCAGGAGAATTGCTTGAACCTGGGAGGCTGAGGTTGCAGTGAGCCAAGATCGTGCCACTGCACTCCAGCCTGGGTGACAGAGCAAGACTCTGTCTCAAAAAAAAAAAAACCAATCTGTAATTTTCTTCATATAGGGCACACACATTTCTCTAGAGAGAGGTTTTCTAGATAATGCTCTATTTTTGTTAGTTATTTAATTCATTCAACAAGGAATTTAGTAGTCATGAAAAAGATGCCTTCTGTCTTTGCCTTCAGGAAGCTTACAGGTTAATAGGGAAGATACAAACTTAAGCAGTAATTCGTCATTCCAATGAACAAGTTAAGTATGGGCTTCTCTGGAAAACATACCATACCCTGAGGAGCCCTCAGCAGTCCAAGGAGTCTATGGGTGGAAGCTCTTTCTGAGGACACAGTGTCTCCAGTTTCATCTGGGTAACAGGTAGGAGAACAAAGGCAGTGTCAGGCCTGACATTTTTGCTTGTTTGTCCCTTATATTTTTCCTAACTGAATAATCCAAGTATATAGGGATATTATTGACTTTTGTAATGCTTTATTTTACCTGAATTTTGCATGAAGTGACTTTATTAATTCTAATTGCTTTTTTAGTTAATTCCTTTGGGTTTTCCGGGTTTCAAAACGTCATAACTCTATATAAATCTAATCTTTTTGAGGGTGATTTATAATTTTAATTTTTTCTGCCCCTTGGGGCAAGAATTTGAAAAGTGTATTTTTTGCTGAATGATGTGGCATTTCCTTCCATTTATCCTAAATGCACCTCAGTGAAACCTCATGTGTTACCCACGAGTTCTGGTGTTCCATACATAATGTGGTAAGCAGGTCCTTATTCACCCTTATATTTTCATGGAATAATTCATTCACAAACCAAAAGCAAAACACATGTTATGAATAAGCTGGAAGCCTCCCCCTTCTTTTTTCATCAGGAGAATCCAAAAGAATATAATCCAAGCGGGTGCTATCCCTCCTGGGTACCATTGAGACAGCCATTTGATTGTCAACGTGTGACTCTTGTAATGTAACACAATAGGAGATTCAAGGAAAAGCCAAATACTTCTTAGCACAATAGTGTCAGGGGCTAATGTTAGGAAAAGGGCAAGAACAAAACTTTCCAAATAGGGGCAATACTGTTTTCTTTATCCGAGTTAAGACTGTGTCATATCCAAGACAAGTTAGACCTTGCCTAGGTGCGATGTGTTTACCTCTTAGGTGAACTAGGGAAGAACCAGCCACTGCAGATAGAATTAGCATCGCACATCCTCCATCATTCTCACTCATGCTGCAACATCCCTGGAGTTACCTTAAATCAGAACTTCTTAATACAGCATATAAAACATTGTCTTTAACTATTCAATCACTCTGAGTTGAAATTTTTATTTTTTCTGTACTTCTTTCTTTCTTTTCTTTTCTTTTTTTTTTTTTTTTTTAGTCAGGTTCTTGCTCTGTCATCCAGGCTGAAGTGCAATGGTGCAATCATGGCTTACTGCAGCCTCCACCTCTCAGGCTCAAGCGATACTCCTGCCTCAGGCTCCTAAGCAGTTAAAACTACAGGCACATGCCACCACACCCCGTTGGTGTTTGTATTTTCTGTAGAGACGGAGTTTTTTACCACGGTGCCCAGGCTAATCTCAAGCTCCTGGGCTCAACAATCTGCCTGCCTCAGCCACCCAAAGTGCTGGGATTACAGGTATGAGCCATAGTGCCCAGTCTAGATTTTTCTTATTTGCAGCCCAAAGCACCCTGACAGATAGAAAAGGGAAGGGACTTGCCTGAGGTCACACAGCTTGTAAGCCATAGAGCATAGATAAAATTCAATGTTTGTGGGATGACAAATGTCCAGTTCCATCTATCTCTTGTGGGATGACAAATGTCCAGTTCCATCTATCTTTTGTGGGATGACATTTGTCATCCCACAAACTTTCTATTCTGCTATAGTGTACAGCAACGTGAAGAGTGATTTCACAGATTTCCTTAGAGTCCTCCTCACAGAAGCATCTCTCTGTTAGTCAGGCATCTGTCAACATTCTCATACTAAAACAAGATTCCATGAAAATTATTTTTTAAAAATGCAAGACAAATCTTCTTTTCTCCCCTCACAGTGTTTTTCCTCTCGGAAGCGTCACAACTGCTTCTTATTCTGTGCATAGTGTCAAGATAACAGGATTTAATTACCACATTTATAAACCACCAGTATGGCATAAATGCATTGGCCTCAAATAAAATGAATGCAGTTATTAAAAAAAGAAAAGAAATGCTAAATCAATACAGTGACAGCCGACACAGAGATGGCAGTTTTATTTACTTTATCTCTTACAGGAAGCAGTTAAGCCATTTCAAAGAGATTATTGGGTTTTAATGACCCGGGACATTAAAAGACACTTCTCCCAGCAACACTGACACTGTACCTCAGGTGCAGGAGGTTATAAATCCATGAAATAATGGCCTGTTTTGGTAACCCCTCCCCACTCGCTCCCAACAGTGGACCCGATCGGGACCTTTCTTCAGTTAGCGAGGGCTGCTGGCTGTGGGTGTCACTGGAGAATACTCTGCGTCCTCTCAATAGGCCGGGGGAGCTTTCTGGATTGGAACTCAGCAGCAGCTTTTAGGCTCCACAATGAAAACCACCGGTGGGGCAGTGCTCTGTCTCCAAATGACAGGAGGAGAAGGAAAAGAAAGAACAGGAAAGAGGAGAAAGGGTGAGAAAAAAAAGCAAGGAAAGAGACCACCAAGTGTGGTGCTCAAGAATTCTACTAACAAAGCCCAGCAGCCACCCTTGCAGGGCCTCAAATGGTCTTACCGAGTCCAAGTTCCAAGGACCGGAGTCTCCTCTGGATCCCCTGGAGCGGATGGGCATCTAGAGATCAGGTTGGAAGTGGATCCTGAACTTGCCCATCGGATTTCCTAGGGCCCTAAGAGAATCACCTGCAGAGAACACATTGTCTTGACCAAAGCAGCTTCCCTTTGATTTGTTTTATACTTTAGACTTTCATAAAATATTTCATTTGAAGCGAAGGGTCCATAATTTTTAAAAAGTTTGAAAACTAAAGACGTAGGTCATCATCTTTGTTTTGCAAAGACTGATGACCACAGGGAGGAAGTTAAGGTCAGGAGAATAGACAGATGGAACTGGAACAGGTCACCACCATTCCCAGGCAGCTCCTGGATTCTTCCTGATGGAATGCCAGCACTTGAACGGGTGTTTTTTTGAGTTTCTAACCTCTCCAGTGACAACCATGCTATCCAGTAGCTACGCCCTGTCCAGGCAAACAAGAAAACATATAAGTGATCTCCTCTCCTCTTTCCAGGTGCTCTCTCTTGGATTCACAAAATAAAGATTCAGTCATTCACATGGTATTTCCAATACTCTGCCATTCATTTGGTATTCCCAATACAGTGAGAATTGGCCAGGTCTTTTAATGCTTCACAGGCCCCTGAAGTTCTATGCAAGAACCCTCCTCTAGAGCTGTTTCCTTGGGAATGTGAAAAAAAATCACAACTTTGTTAACCAATTTCCTAATCATACTTCCCCTCCCTAGGCATATTTTTGCAAGGCTGAGTTTTGCAGAAAGATTTCTGGGCTTGTCTGCTGAATACATTTGGATAAGCTCATGGCCAGTAGAACTGGCTGTCTACCAGCTCTTGTGGGGCCTTGGTTCTTTGTCATGGGGAAATTCATGGACTGTCTAACTCAGAGAGCCCATCCAGAAACTGCATTTTTCTGGGAAGTCAGGGCCCCAGCATCTGGGCTGCTGAAAGTACTCAGCCCAGGGCAGGCCTGAGGGAGAGCAGGTGTGGGCAGGTTGCATAAGGATAATGCGGAACGAGGAGAAATGTGTTTTGGAGCTTGTGGGTGAGGAGAAAATGGTGCCCTTGTCTCAGAGGCACTGAGACACCTGGGAGTGGGGGGCTGGGATGCAGGTGGTGGGGTGAGGTAACTGCTGTCGAAAAGAGAGATTGGCGTGGGCATCCCTATGGATATGGGAAACCCAGGAAAAATTCAAGGCATCATATTAACAAGGAAAGTCAAAAGAAATAAAGAGCATTGCTGGCTGCATTATTAAGCACACACCCCAATAGTGTTCACAGTGCAGACACCGAGACAGGCAGATTCTAGGATTCATATGTCAATCCCATTCACCCCTACAGAAGAAAAAGAAAAGACAATCTGGTTGGGGGGACATCCTCGTAGAGAGGTGGCCCGGCAGCAGGCAGTCGCCGGTGGCCTGGATCACGTTTTGTCTCCTAGCATAACAGTTGAGCTATCTGGGGAAAATCCCTCAGCCGCTCTAAGCCTCAGTTCCCACAGCTAGGAAATGGGGGTAATGGTCATAACCCTTCCTCTTGGAGTGTTGAGACAGAAAGAGAGTCTGCATTTCAGCACTTAGCACTGTGCCCAGCACACGCAACAAGAGGTAGCTGTCGTCCACATTAAGCTGTTCTTCACGCCCTCAGGGGGACTCTGGACCCAGCCAGGGCCAGGGTAGAGAACCTCAAGGGGCAATCCTCTTGCCCCATCAGTGGCTCAGCAGAGACCACTCTGAGGAACCCATCATGTGTTGGGGCTAGAGCGAGATATTTGGTCTAAACAGCTTGGGAAGAAGAGACCCAGGAAAGGAGCGCCATCCTGAAATCTTTGACGAGCTCTCAGAGAGAAGAGGGGGTTTCTGGCTTTGCTACCCCAGAGGACAGATTTGAGTCCATTGGCAAGGGTGGAGCTCAGGGGCAGCCCAAGGAAGTCTTTCCTCCTAACGAAAGTTGGTGAAGAACAGAAGTTGCTGTCTGGAAAGGCTCTGAGTTCCCTTCTCAAAGGCCCTTTACCACAGGTATAACGTGTGTGTCGCAAACAACCCTCAGGAGAACAGAGCTAGAGAACCTTTGCCTCAGGAAATGTTCAGACTGAAGCTGGATGATCAAATTTTGGTGAGGGGCACCCAGCACTGTGCAAGGCTGAGACCAGGCAGCCCACTCCTGGGATGGGGCTATCTACAGCTCCATGGCATTGAGCACAGTCTACATGCCAGGCAGGCCCAAGGCTAAGTACTTCACACACACTAGCTGGCTTCACCTCCACAACACCGACATGAGGCAGGCACGACTGGTAGCTCTGTTTTACAGAAGAGGAAACTGAGGCCCTTGGATGGTAAGTCACTTGCCAAAGCTTCACAGTTAGAACACACAGCCAAGATCCAAATCCAGGCACAGCTGGCCATAGAGCCTGTGAGCTAACTGCTGCACTGCATGGCTGTAGCCGGGGCAGTTTGTCCTTGCCCTGCCTACATGCTGCCTGCGACCAGGGCCTCTGGCAACAGGGGAGATGGAACCATGCGAACCTGGGAACCAGGCTGACAGGAAGTAGCTGGCACTGTCCTTCTGGCCTAGGGTAGGGCCAAGAGACCACAGTTCGCCACATCACTAGGAAAGATAGGACCTTGCCTGGGGCTGGGAGAGTTCCAGGAAGTTTCTCTAGCAGTGCTGGCTGGTCTGTTGCTTTGCATGCTTATTGCTATTGCTTTTGTACGGAGTAGGTATCTGATCTCCCCAACACCTGCCAGCTCCGCCTCTGCGTTCTTTCCCTTCCTTGTACACGCAGCCCCTGCCTCCCACCCTGGCATCTCCCTCCCTTCCCCCGCCATGCAGAGATCTGAGTCATTGACAGCAAGTGGGTGAGAAGAAACAGAGAAGGCAGAATCAAGAAATAAAAACCCTAAGGGCAGCAACAATTAATATTTAACTTGAAAACTGCCTGGGAACAGAAAGCTCGGCTATTCATGTGCAAATCATATGCAAATCATATGCAAACACTCTCCACGTCAGGCCCTTGTAATTACTCTGCAAACCTGCCTGGCCAGCTCTAAGGGCAGTTTGGGAACCCCCAACATTCTTGCTGCAGGCTGGACACCTCCCCATGACAGGGATTGGGAGGGTCTCCAGGTGACACGACTCTGGTGACACGAGCTTGTCCAAGAATTCCTCAGGCCAAAGCTCTTTCCAATTCTTGAGGAAATGTTTCTCCTGCCAGGGAAAGTTCCTAGCCCCACATCTGGGCTCCCCTTGCCACTCCCCAAAAATGCCTTCCTGACAGTCGCCCATGGCCTCCTGATGACTAAATCCTAGTGCCTCTGCTCATCCTCCACTTCCAGGCAAAAGCCAGTGCAGCTGATGCCTGAAGCCGGCTTCTTCTGTGCTGCCCAACCAGGGCCTCTTCCCTTCTCTCTGTCCTTCCCTGGCCCTGTCAGTGCCACCTGAGCTCCAGCGTGGGGGTGAGGCTGAGAAGGCCTCTTCTGGTCCCAGTCTGATATGCCCTGGGCAGAAGGATGGGTCTCTTCGGAGGCTATGGGCAGGCCCTGCCCTGGCTTCTGATTATCCTGCACATGGCAGGAAAACAGTTCAGTTCTCCCTCCCCTCCCCGGCTCACCTAAGGCCAGCCCAAATCTGGTATCACCAGAAGCCTAGAGTTCACTTGCAGGATTAGGTGACGGGAGCTCCCAGGCCTGAGAGCACAGGCTGAGGACAGTTGCCTTTCCCTTTTTCTTCACAGTTGGGAGCTCCCTGAGCAGGACACAGCCCCCCAGGCTCATGCTCACCACTGCACCTGGACCTTGACAGTGTCCCCTGGAGCATCGCCTCCAACTGTAGCCAGGCTGGGGAAGGATGACACCCAGGACCAGGGGAGCAGCCCTAGTCCCCCAGGCCAGGCCCTGCCAGAACAGCCTTTAGCACACATACTTGTCTCCATCTCTGCCCACATCCCTCACTCAGACACATCAACTTTTACTGGATCTGATTTATTTCATATCCACATCTGTTGGAGAAGGAGCCTGCAGAGAGTTCAGCACATTGGCTGGCCCGTGCTCAGCACCTAATCCAAGGCAACTGCCCTTGACCATAAACGCTGAAATGAGCCAAGTGTCCACAGTTCCAAAGGGTTTGGTGCCTTGTTCTCACTGGAGTCATGGAGCCCGGGGCAATGCACTGCCAGGCAGGGTGCCTTGATCAGCACCACCGTCATCACCATGCCCAGAGCAGGTGGGATAGGTGATGGTGAGGAGGTAGGCCCCACCATGTGTGGATCATTCCCTAATTCCATGATGCCTGCGGCTGATGGTCATTCATCCTACTAAATATTTACTGAGCATCTACTATGTGCCTGGCACTGTTGTGGCCCTTCCCTCAGGGAGCTTCCACTTCCATGGGGGAAGGTGCTCTTAAGACGGAACCTGAATTCACTAACAGTTGTAAGAGAGAGAGGGGGAAAAAAAAGTTACCACATTAAACATAAAAGGTAACAAGTGAGATTAAAAAGTGCATCCAGCCGGCCGCGGTGGTTCCCGACCTGCAATCCCGGCACTTTGGGAGGCTGAGGTGGGAGGATCCCTTGAGGTCAGGAGTTCAAGATCACCGTGGGCAACATAATGAGACCCTATCTCTATAAAAAATTAAAAATTTAGCTGAGCATTGCTGACTTGTGCCTGTAGTCCCAGCTACTTGGGAGGCTGAGGCAGGAGGATTGCTTGAGCCTAAGAGATGGAGGCTGCAGTGAGCTGTGATCATGCTACTGCACTCCCACATGGGTGACAGAGTGAGACTCTGTGTTCAAAAAAAAAAAAAGTGCATCATCCCATTTTCAGAAATACTAAAATGTAGAGAAAATGTACATCTGAAACCCAAAGAACTATAATAGTATAGTTTATAGTAACATAACAATAATACATAGTAATATAACATATAATGTAGTCACAAAGGTCACTTTATTTTAATTGCAACTTATCTGGTTGCCAGAAAGAAAAACTCAGTCACAGTAACTCAAATATAAAGAACAGAGGGCAATTTATGAATGCAACAGCAAGGTACACATCTAGGCCCTGCAGGAACCATGCTGGGGCCAGGATGGCATTGAGAATGGTGCCAGCCAGCCTCTGCCTGCTGTCCCCTCTCTGCATCTCTCTCACCACACGCTTCACACTCATCTTTCCACCAACAGCTTAGACTGCTTCCTCGGGTTTCTATCTGGGCTGGCCAGGTCTCTGACTGTGGTCACAACTTTTGGTCCCCCACGGTGAGCTCCAGAGTAGTAATTCCAGGTTCCTGGGAGAGAGTTTTAATAGGCTCAGTGCACTTGTTCAGATATCAGTGTGACTTATTCCAACAAGGAGACCCCAAATCCACAGTTGACTTCAACCAAATCCATGTTTGTTTCTCTCCTGCCAAAGTCTACACTGCCTGCAGCCCTCCTCTGCAAAGTCTCTGGGGCTCTAGGCTCCTTCCATCTTGTTGTTCTGTCATTCTTAGGATGAGTACTTTGCCCACATGGTCCACAGAGCTCACCACCACATCCACACCACAGGAGCAGAATAGAAGAAAGGCATGGCCCTGAAATCGCCTGCATCGTTTCCATTCCTGTGGCCAGAATTTACCCACAGGACTAAGCCTAGCTTCAAGGGAGCCCAGAATATGTTTTCTTTGCTAGGCAGTCAATGGGGGAGGGGGCACCAGCCATCTCTGACATAGGCAGGCCAGTTAGTTGTGGTGGTAAGAGGGAGGAAGTTCTGAAAGGGGGCTGCAAGATAGAGCCTTGGCAGCCTGGGGGCTCCACTTCAGCAGGGTCCAGGTAGAGGGCAAACCCACCCTATGCTGAATCCATGCTGGGCCATGCACTATGGGACCTCTGACTTGTGAGAGCACTGAGAGAAACACTTAGCAAAAGCACCTGGGAGACAGGACCTGCAGGGCCAGCAGTGTGGGGCATCTCGGAAGTCTCTCCTCAGAGACCCCTTTTATCTGTCGGGGTCAAGGAAGGTCAATTAACTTTAGGTGTGGGAGGGAGAGAAGAGAGAGAGCCAGAGGAGAAAGGGAACAGGAGATAATTGACAGTCACCAAGTTTATCTGAAAGGACTCTTAGGTGAGTTCTAAGGAAACCTCTTACTCTCAGTTTCCTGAAGTAGCTAAAAATTTCCTGGGAGGGTGATGATCATGAGGCTGATTTGTGGTAAAGAATATAAAGCCATTGGGGTGTGTCTAGCACACAGGAGACACTCAACAAATGGCAGAGTTTGATTTAGATTCGAGGGCACTAAAGTGGAGCGGTTCAGTTCGGAGGTGACCCTCTGCGTGCTGTGTAGTCCAAACACGTGGACAGTCTTTCTTTGCCTTTCCCAGTTCGTGGGGAAGGAGCTCTCCAGTTTTAGAGTCCACTCCCAGAGATGTTGCTTTTGTTAGGCCTAGGGTGGGGCCCAGGGATCTACATTTTCATGCTGGGAAGTCTGGGGCAAATAGTTGAAAGGCTGAACTTGGAGAAATACTGCAGAAGGGGAAATGTCCTTCTCTGAGGGGGACCCTCTTCATTGACACAGTCGTCTCCTACCCAGCGATCAGCATGGGGCCCCTCGGGATACAACTTCTCTCATTCCCTTTCTTGTGAGGTTCCTGTGGGTGGAAGATGAGATGGGAGTCGTGGCAGGAAAGGCAAGGTGATGATGGGAGTTCATTTGGTCAGAAAAGTTTATCTGGAACATCCATAAGCCCAGCAATGACTTCCCCCCTCAAATTTCCATTAGAAAACCAGCAGGCTATTTGGGCAGCATCTGAGGTCACCTCCAGGACCAGAATGTACAGACCATTGGAGACACTGAAACACTATTAATAGTGGGGTGGGCGGCGCCAAGCTCAGGGAATGTGAAATGCTTCTTCCAGGAGCACACAAGTCCTCTGAGAGCCCAGGTCACCTCAGACTTGAATGTAGTCATCCTGGCTGACCCTCCAGACATAGCTGCTGGTGCTCAGGGCAAAGCGCAGGCCTGGCCACAGAAGGCCCAAGTGCGGCCCTCCACAAAGCCCTTCCCTCTGGCGTGTCAGACACAGAGGTCTCAGTTCTCTCTCAATCACATTTTTCAACTTTTTTTCTTATTACTAGAATAGGTATACAATCATCATAAGAAGTGTTTTTTGAAGATATGGAAAGGCACAAAAGAAAAACAAAAGCCACCTGTAATCCTACCATCCAGAAATAACCATTATTAACATTTTAGAGTAACACACTACTAGTTTTTCCTGTGCATATATTTGCATAACATTGCATACATCAAATTTGGATTTTACCAAATCCTCTGTTCTATAATCTGCATGCTTCACTTAACAATATAGAATATTTTCCCACGTCATCAAATGTTCTTTGACAGCCTCATTTTTTTCCATCTCTTATTTTTTAATTTAATTTTAAGTTCCACGATACATGTGTAGGATGTGCAGGTTTGTTACATAGGTAGACGTGTGTTATGGTGGTTTGCTGCACCTATCAACCCATCACTTAGGTATTAACAAGCATGCGTTAGCTAACTTTCCTGATGCTCTCTCTCCGCCTGCACCCGCGGGCTCCAGTGTGCGTTTTTCCGCTCCCTGTGTCCGTGTATTCTCATTGTTCAGCTCCCACTTGTAAGTGAGAAAACGCTGTGTTTTGTTTTCTGTTCCTGCATTAGTTTGCTGAGGATAATGGCTTCCAGCTCCATCCATGTCCCTCCAAAGGACATGCTCTTGTTCATTTTTATGACAGCCTCATTTTTTATAGCTCATCATATTCTAGCATATGGATGTATAACAATTTAATTTGGACATTTGGGTTATTTCTGTTCTTTACTTTTATTTTTGCTACTATAAATTCTGTATATCAGTAGTGGTTTTCTTAGGATTGATTCTGAGGTCAAAGTGTTTTTTTAAGTAAATTCTTAGGTCAAAGTATTTTTTTAAGTTTTAGGTACACATTGCCAAATGGTAGATACTCAAGCAGAGCTTGAGGAAGGCATAATGAAAACCAGGGATCCAGGTCAGGCTTCAGGGTGTGAGGAGAGCAGTGCTGAGTAAGGAACTGTCTGAGCTCAATTTCTGACACCATGAAGGCATACTTGATCAAGCTGGGAATGTTGAAAAAATTTCCCCATCCCCCGCAAGAAAATCAACTCCAAACCCTGAGTCCCTTAACACTTTACAGACGGCGTCTCTTCTGATGACACTCAACCCGCTTTAGGGATTCTAGGTGAATTCTCATCTGGACTATAGCAATTATTTCTGAAAACCAGACTTTTGAAAGAAGTACATTTAACTTTTTAAAAAATAGCATTTTTAGTGCATGCTATTATCATTGTTACTTATTCAAATGTGTTGATGGTAGAGTAGGTGGAAGGGTGATGTTTGCATTGGCATGGCAACCAGTGACTAATTGAATTCCCTTCACAGCCTATAGTGCCTTCATTGACTTACATGGGGCCAGAAATGGATTTTCTTTTTGCCCCTGTGTGTCACTGGCTTATGGTAGAGAAAAGGTTACCCACTCGTGATCTAACCCTTTTTTATTCTATTTATATTTTCAGTTTGTGCCACCTTTGGGGCTATGTTTAGCGAGTTTACTTCCCACCCTGTAATGTGAGATTTCTTTTGATCTACAGATGCCTCTTGTAGGGTGTAAAATATGACTCCTAATTATTGTAACAGCTAATATTTATCAAATCCTTACTGTAGTACCAGGCACTCAGCAAGGCGCTTTACATATTTTTCTTTTAGTCCTTAACAAAACCCTATGACGTGAGTCCTATTACCATCATCCTTTCTTAAACAGGTGAGGAAGCAGATGGAGGTTCAATGACTTGGTGAAGGACACAGAGTTCACAAGAGGAAGGCAGACCCTGCACCCTGGAGGCGGAGTGTCTCACCACCCTGCTATCCACCCTGGAGGCGGAGTGTCTCACCACCCTGCTATCCAGGCTGCATCAAGTCCCCATGAGCATGTGGGATTTGACGGCCCAGCTCACGGTCAAGCAGGAGCTCCTGCTTCATGTGACAGTCCTTGAGCACATCCTTTCTCAGACTTTCTGGGCTGCAAAATGCCAGCACTTCAGTCTGTCGTCACAAAAAAGTTCCTTCTTGTTTTTGCCTAATTTAACAAACCCTGGAGATTAAACGAGATTTTCCTCTTTCTTTTGGTCTCAGAAATAGTATCTTAGTCTCATCAACTCTCAGTTTTTTTCATCTATAAAATGTAAAGCTAAAGTTGGCTCACCTGAGGGTTGTGAAGATGGCAGGGGCAGGCCTCCACGGAAGCCCGTTGCATGGGGCCTGGCGCACAGTAGGTGCTCAATAAAGTTCACTTGCCTCTGTCTCTTGTTGGACTTCCAGTGACAACCTGTCTCCATCATAGAGTTCCTGGACAATCAATGTTATCTCTGCTCCTCCTGGCAGCACAGGGCTCTCACCCAGGGCCACTGAGACACGGCGTGGTTGGGATCCTGGCCTGGTTCTCCAGTGAGTCATGATGTCAGCAGGTGCACGGTGGAGAGAAGGGAACACAGGCTTGGGAGCAGCGGCAGTGGGGTTGCACCAGCGTGAGGAGCCCTTCGGGAGCTATTAGAAGGAGAAGGCTGACTCTAGACAGTTCATGGACAACAGTCTGTTAGTCACTTGTCGGCTCTTTAGGCATCAAAAACAAGCAAAACGAGGAACACTGCTGCTTGGTGAAATCCTTGGGGAGAACTCTACAAACACAGACAGGAAATGATCGGATAAGAGCAGTTACGAGTTAGGGGAAGCAAGAGATCTGAATGAAGCATGGACTGAACATGGGCTACCGATGCATGCAGCTCTAGCAAAACTCTGGGCAACATGCATTACCTCATAGCTTGACACTGTGCAGCCATGAAAAAGGATGCTGCAGAATGCTGCTTTATGACATGGGAACATATGCACAGCATACTGTTAATAAAGCAACTCAAAATTATGTATCATATGATGACTATACCAAAAAACATGAAAAATATGGTCAAAATTTTAATAGTATCCTTCTTTAGCTAGTTGGATTATGGGTTGGTTTTTATTTTTGTGTTTGAAAATAAAATTTTCTATAACAAACATTTACTTATTTTGTAATCAGGGAAACAATAAGCATACTTTGTAAAGGGCACAATCATTTCACTGGGATTTTAAGGCTAGAAAGATAATTGCTTCATTTGAGCTGGCAGATCAGGTTCCGTCAAGAGCACTGGGCCATTTATTAAACAAATTCACTAAGTGTCATGTGTTAAGCATTGTTCTAGGCTCAGTTCTGGACTCCATGATAGCAGGGACATGAACAACTTGGAAAGTTCAAGGGAAGGTTCACTGGAGAATCAAAAGCATAACAGTCAAGGAGGTCAGTGATAATCAAACTGTGGTCCTCAGGTGGGTAAATCAGTATAACCCGGAAGCTCGTTTGAAATGCAGATTCTCAGGTCCTACCTCAAAGGTGCTGAATCAGAATCTCTGGTGCAGGGCTCAGAAATCTGTACCTTAACATGCTTTCCAGATGATTCTAAGCAACCTGCAGAATCTGAGAAGCACTGGGCTAGACAAATAACCCTCATCTCTAGGCTCATGGTGAAAAAGATTGCTTTCTTGCTGACACCTCATATTCATCAAGGGCTAATTGTGCTCTTCTTCAGGACCCAGGCTGACCCACTGAGCTACCTTGTCTGGAACGATGCCAGTCATCAAGGCAGAGGGAAATCAGAGCACGGTGAACCACAACCTCACTCTAAGGCTTCTGCTTAGCAGGGTTATGACTCACATTTTATTGGCTAAAGCAAGTCACATGGCTAAGTCTCCATAAATGGATCAATGAAGTTGAGAATATGAATTTTCCCCAGGAAAAAGCAACACATTTCTTTTGGCTTTTATTTTGAATTAGTTATAGACTTCCTGCACTATAAAAAATAATACAAAGAGATCCTATATATGCTTCACTCAGTTTTCCCCAATGGTAACATCTTGCATAATTATAGAACAATATCACAACCAGGAAATCGATATTGATACAGTCCAGCAACCCAATTCAGATGTCATGTTTTACATACACTCCTTTGTGTGTGTATGTGTGTGTGTGTGTGCATTTAGTTCTATGCAATTTTATCACACAGCAAATATTTTTTAATTATAATCCAATCTACTCCACCAAGGAAAGGACTAGGACTATTTAACTGGGGAAGTAAGACTGATATCTCTCCTCTCACTAAGATCCCTGTCTTTGAAAAATGAGTTCATGGAGACTGATGGGACTAGATCAGAGAAAACAAAAATGTCTTTAAATCTATCCTGAGGAGTCATAAATGTAGTAGATATTTGTAGGTTTGGCCTACCCAGCATAATTCCCCCTTCTGGGGGTAGGACTTGTATTTTGCTTTGGGAAAGCATCCCTCTCCCATTTTCAGGACGCGTGTGCAGGTAGGTTTGACCACATTCTGAGCTTTAAGGGTGAGCACCTCACCTGGCTCACACTTGGCCTTGCAACACATTCCATCCTCCTGGCCACAGTCACTGGTTCAGAGATGGGCACACAAACTAAGCTGGTCCCATAAGAACCAACCCAAGACATTTCACTGAAGCTATTGATAAAGATGCTCTCTTTCCACTGGTGCTGCCAAGCTGGTAAATTATAACCTTGGATGCTGGAGACCAGCAGATAAAGAAAGTCTGGCTGAAAAATGCAATCAACACTAAGAAACGGAGGAAGAAGACCATGCCTAGATAATACTGTATGATCCCCTGGATCCAGCCATGCCTGATGCTTCGCTTCTTTTGGGCTTTCCAGCTAAGTGAGCTAACAAATTCTCACTTTTAAAAAAATTCTGCTTAAACTAGTTGGAATTGGGTTTCCTGTCACTTATTCCTAAGAGTCTTCAAGTCCTGACTTACCCAAGAAGGGAATTCCCAATGCTAGGCAAGGTAAGTAAAGGAAAGCAGTAGCTCTCCTCTTCCCAACAGTTTAAGCGAAAATAAGTACATAGAGAGGCACACACACATATATATGTGGGGGGAGGCCTGTGTGTGCATGCATGTATATTTTTTCACCCTAGCCACTTAGCCGTTTAAGCCCTGTTCAGTAACTGTCTACCTTAACAAGTCAGGCAAGAAGCCCAAGAAAACAGAATAAACTCTCTCTTCCTCGCCCTTGCCTTGGGATAGGTTTCCCACGCTTGTGAGAGAATTTTCAGATCCGAAAAAAAAAAAAAAAATGTGCAGAGGGACTCTTTGTTGCTGAATGTTTATGATTGTAAGACTTATTTTACTGGGCAAATTTTGAATCTAGTAACTATGAAGGCTGTAGAGAAAGAGAAAGCTATAAAATGAACAATATTCTCAGAGTTTTGCAACGTTATTTTTCCTCCTGGGGTTTCCAGCTGGCCTGAGTGTTCACACGGTTATGCAGGTAAGTGCCGACAGATTGATGTATTTTCCCAGTTGAACAGAAAACTGTGTGTGTGTGTGTGTGTGTGTGTGTGTGTGTGTGTGTGTGTGTGATCAATAAAGTATGCAAATGAAGCCTCAAACTCCAGAGTATGTAAATGCGGGTATTTTAATTTCCCTTGATAACAGACAAATACAGCCATGAGAAGCTTCCTTGGGAGTTTTGTCATCTGCCATTTACAGAGAGTGGGAAGTTATGCAGCAATTAGCCAAGGAGGGAGAAGATGTGTCCCCGAGCCTGTGAAGACTCTCCCCACAGCCCGAGGAGGCCACAAAGGGCCAGAATGTGTTAGTAACGGTCACCCCAAAATGCACAGATCATCCCAGGAAACTGCTTGAAAAATGTAAAAAGTGAAGTCTAAATTGTGAAATTATACTTTGTTCTTCCATGTGCTCAAAAGAGCTGCCATTTGGCTGCTATTGTGACTTTGAAGCCCACTGTAAGGAACGCTTCTGCCACTGGAAACTTAACTGTGGCCTGTTTTGAAGATGTATACTTTTGTGGGAAATTACGGTTGAGCTTTCTGAGCCCTGTTTCAACAGTCTATCACTTCAGCAGGGCTCTTCTCCTGAATGGAGCTGCTGGAGCCTGTGGCATCCATGTGCAGGGCCCAAAGCTCTGCCACTGACAGCTGTGTCATTGCCGTGCGTGGCTTACCGTTTCTGAGCCTTGATTTTCTTAGGTATAAAATACAATACTAATACCTATTTCATAGCTTTGTGGTAAAGCCTTAAAATAGGTAATAGGTAATAGATTCATGATCCTTTTGCAAACAAAAAGGCACATACACATGAGATACCCTATTGCAGATTCCTAAGGTCATGTTCTAGAAGCCACACAGACAGCACAAGACCAGCTGTAGGGAGACAGAGTGTGATTTTCTATTAAGGAATGAGCTTAGGAAAGTGAGATTGGAGTAAAAATATAATGAGTAGACTTTTACACTTTGAGACTTAGCCATTGAAAATGATCAGAAGGAATATAACAATTTTTTTTTTTTTTTTTTTTTTTTTCTTGGTAGAGACAGTCTCACCATGTTGCCCAGGCTGGTCTCTAACTCCTGGGCTCAAATGATCCACTCACCTTAGCCACCCAAAGTGCTTGGAGTTAGGTGTGTGCCATCATGCTTGGCCAGAAGGAACTTAATTTTGAAGTAGAGAAAGGCTGCAAAAAATGTTGAGTACCTCCAGGTACTGAAAAGAACAAGATGAAGTTTCTGGAAGTTACTTGCATGTTTCTTGGTAATGGACAGCTGTGTAATAGTAGTGAGAACACAATTCAAACTAGAGTTTGAATCCTTGCCGACATGGCCTTATGCTCATTTCCTTCCTTACTGCCTCTGAGCAGTTTTCTCGTCTGTAACATTGGGATTACAATACACACCAAAGAGGGTTAGAGTGAGGATTAAATGAGAAACACAGGGAAGCTTTTAGCCGGGTGCCTGGCAAGAAGTGAATGCCAAGAAAGGTTATTATTTGAAGAAACTTGGGATTCCAGGAGAGCTAAAGAAAAGTATTTTTTTTTAAAGGCAACAGAGAAAATAGACAAAAACTGTCCAAAGTTTGTCAGTAGATTGGGTTATATCTTTTCTGCTTTCAATTTGCTATTTTTCTCTTTCCTTCATTGTTACTTCAACTGCATATTGCTCTGATTTTATATAAACCCTGTGTCCAAACAGGGAAGCCCTGTGGAAATGAAATACTTAATAATATTTCCAACTTTAAGAAAGATTTCAGTAAGGGCAGCTCTGCTCTGGGTGATGCTTTATGTTAATCCGATGGATGAAGAATCTATTCCCAGCATTGAGACTGTTAACGGAAAGATTTGAACAGAGGGGCAGGCTTGGGAAACTGGACGGATTCCCAGATTCACCCGAGTCAAGTCTTTCCAGTTCTGCTTCATCATGTTGTTTGAAATAAATTCCCAGAACATAAGATTCTGCCACATTCAGAAAAAAAGATCCAAAATTCCATAGAAATGTTATCTGGCTGATTAGCTTCTTTAAGATGGTCAAAGCTGTTTTCTTTGCCGTCAGTAGCAATAATCAAGACTTGACTCTGGTTAAAGGGGGAGTATTTTCGAAATACCACAGTGTTTTTAGGATTCAGTCAACCTTGTCTTAGGATGGCCAAATACCATCTTGCTTTCTTTCCCACTCCAAAGATGAGTTTTAAATCATATTTAAATAATAAAATGATTCATCACCCCCATTGGTTTGAGGGAGGAATGAGGATTGTATCTTATTAAACATTATGTGCACAGTGCCCAGCACAGTTGCTGAAATGGATAATAATTGCGTAGGAAACACATTTTAGATTTCTCACAAGAACAGTTTGTATTCAACAAAACTACTAGCTAGTTAGGAGTTATACATAGTTAGGCAAACATGCCTGACTAACACACTACAGCCATGCGTCACTTAATGATGGGGATGAGTTCTGAGAAATGTGTCAACAGGCAATGTCACATTGTGTGAACATCACAGAACGTACTTACGCAAACCTAGATGGGACAGCCTAACTACACACCTCAGCTATATAGGATAGCCTCCAAGGCTACAAATTTGTACAGCATCTCACTGTACTGAATACTGTAGGCAATTATAACACAATGGTATTTGTGTATTTAAATATATCCAAACATAGGAAAGGTACTGCATTGCACTAGGATGTTACAACAGCTACAAAGTCCCTAGACAACAGGAATTTTTCAGGTCCATTGTAATCTTATGGGGCTCCCTTCATATATCCTGTCCATTGTTTACCAAAACTTTGTCATTTGGCACATGACTATGATCCATATCACCTATAAACATTTATTGAGAACCTACTATGTGCCACACATAGTTCTAAGTACTAGAGATACAAAGACAAATAGGGCATGATTCCTGCCTTCATGTTCAGACTGATAGGAAAGAAGCCAGTATTGGTCAAGGTTCTGGATTGTGGACAACATAATCCACTCTACCTCGTTTAAACTGAAAGGGATTAATTAAGGTTTATAAATATCTCAGAAAACCATTGGGAAGAAACAGATTCTATGCTGAGCTTCCAGGACTCCACCAAAATAGCTTGCCCAAAAGACAGTTGTCTTTCCCACAGACAGGAGCCTCTAAATCAGGAAGCTACCAGCATTACTGCTGTTGGCTCCATAACCATATCACATCTGCCATCATCCAAGCCAGCAGAATGAATGGCCCATATCCTGCCTCTTTTCCCATGAAACGTAGATATGAATCCAAGTCCCGCATGAACATATCTGACTTGCAGAATATAAATCAGTATCTGCACCCTCGCATAAGAGGCTGGGAACTGGAGGTGTGGTTTGATGGGAATTTGAGGTGTATACCATGGGAAACTATAAGAATATGGAGAAGCTGTTTAAAAGATTTAGGGCTGATAGAAATGACCATGTCCTCTACAGTGATTAAATAAAACAGTTCAGTAGAAAGCGCAAACGATGTGACGGACATATACATGGGATGTTTTAGGATTACAGAGAACGTTTAATCCAGAATGATGGAGACATCATGGAAATTAATCTCTTAAAACAAGCCTTGACTGAGTAGGACTTAGCCAGGCAAAGAAGTGCAGGGAGAAAACATTTCAGTGGCATTCAACATTCAAAAAATATTCCAATAACTTTGAGGAAAAACTACCTTTGTGCTACGTACTGAGGTTACAGTTGTGATTTTAAAAAAGACTCATGCCTTGCCCTGATGGAGCACACAGTTCCTGGCAGCAGGAGAAAGGCCGCACTGAACTAAGTTCAGTAGATTGACACAATTTTGCTAGAAGGTCAAATATAGGTAACATGGGGATCATGGTGCCGTGCTTAGGGAGATTGCATGAGGTGGATGTATTGTCTTCTGCCTGCACCCTAGTGGCTGAGTGGGCACTGCCTGAGGACAGCTGATCCACATGTCTGCCTGTGACCTCTGAGTAGGTAAGGAGCAAAACTCATCCCCAACAGAGACAATGGTGATCAGCTGCTGAAATCCTATTCTCTATTTCTAAGGATTGAACTGAAGGGTGGGTGGAGAAAATTCATGAGCTGGCTAATAGAACTAGAAGCAGAGAAAACTCACACGAGAGAAGCTGAATTTTGTGTAAACAGAAGACAAAATCCACGAGGTGTGGTAACAATGGCTTGACTAGAGGATGAGGGGTTAATGGAAAGGCAGGAACAACAGAGGCCAAGGCAGAACAAGGCCAGTCTCAGTAATGGCAGAGAATCAACAACTCCTGCTAATGGGGGCAATGAGAGCCCAGTCCCAAGAGGTGTGCTGGATCCTTCCATTTCCAGGACTCCATTCTAATCTCTGCAAGACCCAGCTATACAGCTGTGTGTGGGAGGTCCTGTTTTGTTTTGTTTTTTAATTCCCATCTGCAACCTTCCCAACCATCCTGTGAGTAGCCTCCCAGCCTCTCTGTTCCATGCATCAACTAACACAGTGGGAAGTTGAAAGTTCTGGATCTTGGCCCAATCAACATGGAAGGGGGAAAACGTTTTTCTTAAAATGAAAATGACACCAGAGTTAAACATTAATTGACAACAGTTTAAGTTTAGGTTTTGTTATATTTAATTTGTACCTATAAGTTTATTTCTTACCAAAGTGCTATTGCATGTTTATTGACTTGAATTGCTATGAAAAAGTTACTAACAATGAGTGAAATAATATGTGCTGTTATTACACCCTCCCACCCCAATATCCTTTGACTCTCCTCCTCTCTTCCTGGAGACAAAGTCTGCATGCATAAAAAAGCTGGGATCACCAGTAAAGCAAATGGCAAAAATGCATGTTTTATTGTATAATATTAAAGAAAACCTACTTTATATTTATAACAATGCAGCCCTTCTTTCTTACCCTCAGCATGTAGTAAAATGCTAAGCACATGTCTGGTGCTCTTAAATGCATATTGATTGATAATGTTTAAAATCAAATGATGTTCAAATAAAAGTTATTGCTTCTGTGTGAAGCTAGATTTGAAAAAGAAAGGCCGTGGGTTACTGTCCTAATGGTGCGGCCTTATCCCATTATGGGAACTTTTTCCTTAGCAGAGGAAGTGTATTGATCCTCTGCCCTTTAAGACCCAGCCCTCTTTGCCTAGGCTTCTACTGTTCCTGACAAGGGAGGGCCATGCAGGGTCCATGTGGAAAGCTGAGGAGCTCCTGTCCCAGGAGGAACTAGCAGCCCAAGGGACCAATGACAAGTCAGATCAAGTGTTGATCAAGCAAAGAATTAGACTGGATATAGAAATACGACTGGCACTGGGGAAGGTAGCTTTTGCTCACTCATTCATTCATTCAGCAAAGATTTATTGAGAAGGAGGATTTAGGACTAAATGAAACAGGTCCTGTTCTCAAGTTGTTACGAGCAAGGGAGTCAGGGCATCAGGGCAATCTATGTGAGGTGATGTACAGCTGATACAGCAGAAGAGTACAGCCTCCTGAAACGGACTGGGAGGAGATGATGGTACGGCCCCTCAGCTGGCTAGCTGTGTTCATGCACAGCTTCAGCTCTGCCTGATCAGAGCAGGTTAGAGAGAAGTGACTGGTAAAAATCAAACAAAGAACAGCAACAACAACGACAGGTCCCAGGGACCCCAGGCCAAATGTCAGCTTGACTGGCTAGTCACCATATGGAAGTCTACTATTATTGTAATTATTAGTTAATATCTTTTATTGAGCACTTACTCTATTCTAGACACTTTGCCAAGTAGTCTTTTGATTTGTTGTTTAGTCCCTCATTTTACAGGCGAGGGACCCTGAGCCTTGGGGAGGTGATGCTACAAGTCAATGCCTCAAACACTAGGGCAGGGAACCCACCCAAGTTAGTCTGGCTTTCAACTTCTGCTCTCATGGACCGCAGGTCTGTGTTCCCGTCTAGATGCCTGGGCATCTAGAACCACAGCTGGTTCTAATCTATGCTTGCTCTGGTGGAGGCAACCACTAAAATTTGAATGTGCTGTTTTCACAGACCTAGGGATCAATGGCAGCTGCAAGAGGCTGAGATAGTTCTGACGTCTGTAGAATGAGGAGGGAATTGGCTGTCGTGATGTCTCACCTCCCACCAACAGTCTGTGTAAGACACTTTGGATGTTCTGGCATTGAACTAAGTTCAGTGGATTGATACAAAACAGGGAGGTGAGGCGGCGGCTAGAACAATGAAGGCTGTTCCAGATTCCCAGGATTCAGAGGTTGCCTTTCAGCAATTACATTCCTGGAATGAAAGGTGAAATTGTCAGAGAAGGCTGGGGAATAAGGATGAACCTTGCTGAATGGAGCATGGTCAAGTGGTAGAAAATTAAAAAGCTCATTGTTAACCACACAAAGGAGCAATTGGTACTGGTTGCAAAAAGAAAAATAGAGATGATGTCTTTGAAACCAGGGAAATAAAGCTTAAAAGATGTATTTTTTTACAGATACAGTTGGTTTTACCTTTAGCTATTCCCATCTTTATTGAGCCTTTGTTCTTTTCTCCTAATATTCTGTTACACAGGGGCATTTCATTGAATGCCCACTGTGAAGAAATAGGCTCATTTAAATAGAATTTAACATTAATGTGATAATCCATCTTTAAACTGGCAACTAGCGGGGCAATTTGTCTTGGTCCATCACGTCACCATTTAAATGCTGATTCATTTCTGTGACTTTTCCTTCTCCTCCCTCAAGCCCTCCCTTACCTGCTTTGCTGTGCATCCTTACCTGCTGGTTCTGCATTCAGGGTGGGTGTGTGCGGCACTCCCTCCACGTCAGGCACTGGCGGGGATGGTAAAGTTGCCTTCAACTTGGATCTTGCTCTTGGGGAGTCCCAGTGGCTTCCAACACCGTTTGGACAAAATGTAGTGGGAGTTTGGAAAAGGGGGCCAGCCTTCCCCCGGGGAGAATCAGGGCAGGCTTCATGGAGAAGACAGTTGGTCCCTGAAGGAGGCATTTTTCAAACATGAAGGGAATATTCAGGGGCAAGAAAAGAAAATGTAAAGGGGAGAGTGCAGGGTGGGGAACTGGGAAAGGAGAAAGGGAGCAAGGACAGCAGAAGAAGTTCATTTTCCAAAGACAAACCTTTGGAAACTGCCACTTGCCCTTGTCATGGTGTTCGGATTGTGCACTCGTGACCTTGGGGACGGAGGTGTTGGCAAAGTCTTTATCTAAGTCTTCCCAAAAGAAACTTCTGTTATAATAGACTGCCTTGTGTTTGCACAGCCACCTAAGTCACGTCTACGAGTGTGTGTATACAGCATATAAATGTGTGTGTAGACACACACACACACACATACACATACACATCTATTTCTTTTCTTTTTCCTTCCTAAACAATGGTTCTCAAATTTTAGGTGAGTCAGAATTGCAGACTACTGGGCCTGCCCAGCATTTTCTGATTTTCGGATTCAGTAGGTCTGGGAGTAAGGCATAGTTTGCATTTCTTACAGGTTGTTGCTGATAGAGACCATACTTTGAGAATCACTGGTCTAAAGTATTCCTAAAGAAGGCTAAAGGATGGGTTAGGTATTTAGGTAAAAACTACCTTTATGGCCAGGCGCGGTGGCTCAAGCCTGTAATCCCAGCACTTTGGGAGGCCGAGACGGGCGGATCACTAGGTCAGGAGACTGAGACCATCCTCGCTAAAACGGTGAAACTCCGTCTCTACTAAAAAATACAAAAAACTAGCTGGGCGAGGTGGCGGGCACCTGTAATCCCAGCTACTGGGGAGGCTGAGGCAGGAGAATGGCGTAAACCCGGGAGGCAGAGCTTGCAGTGAGCTGAGATCCGGCCACTGCACTCCAGCCTGGGCGACAGAGTGAGACTCCGTCTCAAAAAAAAAAAAAAACTACCTTTATGTTTTTGTTCTGTTTTGTTTTGTTTTGAGACAGAGTCTTGCTCTGTCGGCCAGGCTGGAGTGAGGTGGCACAGTCATAGCTCACTGCAGCCTGGAACTTCCAGCCTCAAGTGCTCCTCCTGCCTCAGCCTCCCCAGTAGCTGGAACCACAGGTGTGAGCCACCATGCCTGGGTAACTTTTTAATTATTTTTAAAAGAAATCTCATCCAATTAGATGAGCCAGTCTGTAGTTCCAGGATTCCCCCAAAAGATTCTCGGGCTTCAAATGACAGTTAGACGGCAGAGCTCATCTTACTAAGGAGGAAATGCCTGTTAGGACGCTTTGAGACAAATGGGGTCAGGAAGTCGGCAGCCCTGGGCTACGGTAGTTCTTTAGCAGCCTCTATACCTGGGATCCCCCTTCTATCCTGAAGGCACCTCCCCAAGTACCAGGGGCAGCTGGGGTCAAAGAAGGTGCCAGAACAAGTGCTGCATCTGGTCCACAAGCCTGTTCTGGGTCTTCAAGAGACACCTGCTCTGGGGTCCTGGGGGTTGGTGGACCCTGAGTCTACCAGGAAACCTCCCTGCTGGCTTCCCACAAGGAGAGACCTTGCACCTCCCCTGCCCTGTTACATGGTCCTATTTGTATCTCATTATCCCACCAATTGCTTGGCCTCTGAGACTACTCAGCTCGAATATTATTTCCCATTTATGATTGTTAAAAAGAGAAAAGAATCTCTTTCACAATAACCTCCTGGAAGCTTAGGAAGCAGAGGCCATCTGGCAGGTCATATTTGTACAAAAGAAAACCTTTGAAATGCATGTTAAGGTAGTAATTTCCTTCATGCGTATCACAGAGAATTTCTAAAGCAGTCATGTTGCTTTCTCTTTTTCCAATAAGCTCATTAGTCTGTGACACGCATTTTATTTGGAGCAAATGGGTCAAGGATAGGGAGGAGGAGGCCCCAGAAAGAAGGTTCCTTTAGAAATTACGTTTTGAAAAGATTACGTATTTATCTATGCCAAGGAAAACTATCAGATATGTACAGGTCATGTTAATAATCGTTATCTCTGACGGTAGGATTATGTACAATTTTTATTTATTCTTTGCTCTTGTATGTCTTTTGTAGTCAGAAAAAAACCCAAGTGTTTTAAAAATCAGTCTTCAGTCCCATTGCCTTGGGGATATGGTATGTGTGCAGGAGACAAAACCCACAGGCAAACAGTGATGGCAACGAGAGGTTCAAACAGAAGGAGAGGTTCTGCGTGCCAGGACAGAGAAATCCAGGAAAAACGGGTGTTGGCTGGTTCCTGGGGGATGTGTCGCTCCAAGAAAAAATGACAAAAGTTCTACTTTCATTTCAGAAATAAGAACTGGCCTTTAACCCAAGAGAGAAATAGAGGAAGGCACCAAGTTTTAAGTTTAGCGAAGGCAGGGGTGTTGTGGATCGGAGGTGGCCCCTCTGTGGCCTCCCAAGAGGCAAGAACCCTCTGTACCCCAGTGCTCCCCTGTCCCCAGTCCGTGAGGCCCTCACCTTCCCCCAGGAACAGCTTTGAAATGGAGCAGAGTTTTAATGACTTTGCCGCAGAAAGCCCTGGCTGGCATCTTCTCCTCTGAAAATGATCTGACTTTCTTTTTCTTCTCTTTCTCTCTCTCTCTCTCTCTCTCTCTCTCTCTCTCTCTTTTCTTCTTTCTTCCGTATGACTCTGTATGGAGTTACTACATGTGATGCTGATGGATCTTGTCAAGTGTCACCTTCCTTTGTGCCTGCCCTTTTCTCTTCAGAGTCCCAGGCCTATCTCCAGACCTCTGGGAGATGCTCTTACCCAACTCACTGACTCAGCTCACAGAGGGTCCCCGGCTGTGCTGCCGGCTTTGGGGCTGGGTTTTCTCCATTCATTTGTTGTCAGTCTTCTTTGTGGACTCTTCTTAGATTCTTGGATGAGAAAAAAACCTACAAAAACCCAAGATGGCCAATTAATAATAATAAGATAGCACATTAAAACAAGGAGATCTCATTTTCTATCAATTGGCAAAGGTGTTGGAATAATCCCACATGGAGCCCCTGGCATATATTCTCTCCTGTCCCTGTCTTGGGAGTGTAAACTGATGCAACATTCCTGGAGGGCAATTTGACAATGCGTACATAAAGCTTTAAGACCATGTCACACCAGTTGACCTAGCAATTCCACTTTGATTAAACAGTCTTAAGGACATAATCAGAGATGTCCATGAACAATTAGTTATGCACAAGATAGTCATCAAAGCATCATTTATATTAAATAATATTAAATTTATATTTTGTTCTTCTTAAAAGAACAATAGGGCAGTTGATTACGTGAATAATAAATACATACAACAGAATACTGTGCAGTAATTACAAATCATGTAGCAGAAGGAGATTTGACGATGTTCGAAGTATTTGTGCTTTACTGTCAAATAAAATACTGAAGAGTACACCCAGCCTGCTGTGACCACAGCTCTCTCCTCAGTATTCATCAATAGCCACTTGCTTTTGTGACATGTGACACCTGCCTCTTCCCCCAATACCTTGGTCTGTGATCAAGAAGTATAGAACAAAATCAACTTTCCCCAAAGTAGCTTTTTTTTTTTTTAATTGCAAGTAAAAGAAAATCCAAACCAAATAGGCTTAGGAACAAACAGTATTAAATTGGCTAATAACCCAAAGGCAGGGCTGGATTCAGCTGGGAAACCATCCAATAATTCCACAATGTCACCACAGACCTGGTTTCTTTTGGGAAGTTATTTGTCTCCCCTGTCTTTCCTTACGAATGATGTCTGAGTTGGTCATTGACAGGGTTTTTAATCTCTGCGAGGAAACCACTGGAGTTGTCCCTCATTTACTTATCCCCTTAGGATCAGGCAGGATGCAGAGGATTTCTCTTCTGCCCTCCAGGGAGTTGATGGCATATTTAGGCTCATTTTCACATTATGGATGTAGTAATTCCATCTTTACCTCACATCTTCCAGAGGAGGAAAGAAAAAAGGTTTGGTAGCTTTTACACAAGCTCTGGGAGTAATGTCTTCATTTGTCCAAATTCTATCGTGTGATCATCCCTGAACCAATCAATTAATTGTCAGGGGATGCACACTAATTGGCTAGTGCTGGAGGTTATGAGAGGTGGCAGAAGGAACATCCACGGGGCAAAGGAACCCATGAAACACATATTACAAAAAGAAAAGACACGATAGTCACATAAATATGAAAAAGGTTAAACAGTCACTCATTTTTTTCTTGGAGCCTTCAATATGTTAATGTATACATATTATACATTTACAATATACATGATCAAGAAAGAGGCAGGAATGGGGGGCTGAATATGTAGGATTTCACACAGAGCACACTGGAGAATGTGGAATGAACCTCAGGAAGATTGGTGACCTGTAGGTAGGGTGACCATTTATCCCAATCTGCCTGGAACAGTCCTACTTTATCCCTGCTGCTCCAGTTTCATCACCATTAGCCCCTACATTCACTCTCAGAAGGGCCCCAATTTGAATGATAAATTATATGGTCACTTTCAGTGACCTGTATTGAGGACTTCAAGTTGCTCCATGTTGGATTGTGAATCACTGACCCAATCAGACCTACTCTCAGAGGGCTATGAATTTGAGAGTAAGAAAAAGAGAAACATTAGGAAAAAACTGAAACCGAGAAGAACAAGCAGTAGTGGCATAGACAGAGAAAGGTTGAATGTGGGTATGGCGGGTCCCAGAGCAGGAGCCACAGGGTGCAGCAGGGGAGCCCAAGGAAAGCAGCCAACCCCAAGCACCCTGACTCTCCCCAACTGTTAGGCTGCTGAGATGCTGTCCTGGGTCAACTCACTCCCCAGGATGCTTGCGTAACCTTCATCCCTGGAGCTCCCCTGAGCACACCTGCATGGCTCACCACAGCCTTTCTCGGTGTGGTTCTCAACTCTGGCTGCACATCAGAATCACATTTGGAGCTGTTAGGATATACAGACCATCAAAACACCTCCACTCTCTGCCCCAGGATTTTTATTTACCAGGAAACAATTTCAAAATGATAGCTTCAAAAACCTGGTTTGTTCTAGATGATGAGACTACAGCATGTTTTCATACATTCTCCTTTGTGCTTTGTCATATTTCCAACAGTTCCACAATGAACAAATACTTCTTTGGTAATAAGAAAAAAATAGCTATTAGAAAATAGCAAAGTAGAAGTAATCCCTTACATTTATTATCAGTTAATTGTCAACAAGGGTGACAAGGTAATTCAACAAGTGAAAAAAATTATCCTCCTCAACAGATGATGCTGGGACCACTGGATATCCACAAGCAAAAGAATGAAGTTGGACCTTCATACCATTATTAACTCAAAGTGAATCACACACCTAAATGTAAGAGCTAAAACTGTAGAACTCTTAGAAGAAAATGCAAGTATAAATCTTCATAGAACTGGGGTCATTTGTTTCTTAGATACAACAAAAAGAACAAGAGACCCCCCCCAAAAAAAACAGAAAGATAAATTGGACCTTATCTAATTTAAAAACTTTTGTGCTTCAAAGGACCATTAAACAAGTGAAAAGACCACCCAGAGTATGGGAGAAAATATTTGTATTTCTCCCACTTAATATGTAAAGAACTCTTGCAGCTCAACAATAACAAAGATAACAATTTAACAATAGGCAGAAGATTTGAATATCTATTTCTATAAAGAAGATAGGCAAATAGCCAATAAGCATATGAAAATGTGCTCAACATCAATAGTCACTAAGGAAATGCAAATCAAAATCACAGTGAGATACCTGACTTCACACCCACTAGGATGTGCTAAAATGAAAAAAGACAGTAATAAATGTTGGTGAGGATATGAAGAAATTGGAACCCTCATACATTCCTAACGGGACTATAAAATTGTGAAGCCCCTTTGAAAAACAGTTTGGCAGCTCCTTGAAAGGTTAAATATAATGTTACCATACGACCCAGCAATTCCACTCCTAGGTATATACCCAAGAGAAATGAAAACATGTCTACACAAAACTTGCACATGAATATTCATAGCAGCATTATTTATAGTAGCCTAAAAGTGAAAACAACCCAAATATCCATCAGCAATTGAATGCATAAATAAAACGTGGTATATCCGTACGATGTAAGTATTCAACAGTTTAAAAAAAAAAAAAAAGAAATGGGCCCAGCTTGGCGACTCCTGCCTATAATCTCAGCACTTTGGGAGGTCAAGGCAGGAGGATTATTTGAGTCCAGGAGCTTGAGACCAGCCCTGGCAACATAGTGAAACCTCGTCTCTACCAAAAACAAACAAACAAAAATAGCTGGGTGTGGCAGGGTGGGCCTGTAGTCCCAGTTACTGCGGTGGAGGGGAGGGCACCTGAGGTGGGAGGATCACTTGAGCCCAGAAGGTTGAGGCTGCAGTTAGCTGTGATTGTGCCACTGCACTTCAGCCTCGGTGAGAGTGAGACAGTGTCTCAAAAAAAAAAAAAATTAAAGAAACATTTTTTTAAAAATTTAAAAAAGAATGGAATATTGATACATGCAACAACATGAATGGACCTTGAAAACTGTATTAAGTGAAAGAAGCCAGTCACGAAAGACCACACATTGTATGAGTCCATGTATACGAAATGTCCAAAACCATCAAAGTGATAGAGGCAGAAAACAGATTAGTAGTTGCTGGGGGCATGGGTTAGTGATTGCTAATGAGTTTGAGATTCCTTCTTGGGGTAATGAAAATGTTCTAAAATTAGACAGTGGTGGTGGTTGTGCAAGTCTATAAATATACTAAAAACAACTGAATTGTACATTTCAAAGGGTAAACTTTTGGGTATATAAATTATATCTCAATAAAGCTGTTATTAAACAAAGAAACAAACAAGGAGGTCCACAGCAAAAGCATGTGGGAGTAAACCAAGGGCATTTCTATAGGGGCAGAGGTTAGAAAAGTGGGAAGGGCTGGGAAGTAATAAAAATGAATGAGGTGGGAGGGCGGGAGGTCCCTGAGCCCTATCCTGCCTCAGCTGGCCACAGCCTGCTCCACTGGTCCACCAGACTGAATTCCTTTAACTGCCATAGTGTTCCAGGACATTTTTAAAAATCAAAAGATAATTGGGGCAGGGGACGATTATATCTTGCTAATCCATCTGTTTCTATTTTTTTTTTTTTTAAGTATGGTTTAGAACAGTTTTAGATTGACAGAAAATTTTTCTGTAAATTTAGATTGACAGAAAATTTGTGAAGATAGTTCCCACATACCCTGTACCCAGTTTCTGCTATTAGTAACAACTGACATTTGTATAGTACATTAGACACAATTAATGACCCAATATTGATACATTATTATTATTATTTAGACAGAGTCTCGCTCTGTCGCCTCCACCTCCCTGGCTCAAACCATCCTCCTACCTCAGCCTCCCAAGTAGTTGGGATTATAGACATGCATCACCATGCTCAGCTAATGTTTAAATGTTTTTTTGTAGAGACGGGGTCTCACTATATTGCCCAGGCTCGATATATTATTGTTAACTAAAATTTATACTTCATGCAGATTTCCTTAGGTTTAAAAAAAATCAGTACCTCTTTTCTGTCCTAGGACCCCTCCTGGACACCACATTACCTTCTGTCATTACATTTCCTTGGGCTCCTCTTGGCTGTGCCAGTTTCCCAGACTTTCCTAGTTTCTGATGTCCTTGGCAGCTTTGGGGAATACTGGTCAGGCATTTTGTAGAAACCCTCTGTTGGGATTTGTCTAATGCTTTTCTTATCATTAGACTGAGCTTAAAGGATTTTCAGGCAAAGATCACAGAGGTAAAATGACATTTTAATCACACATCTGGGGCACGTATTATCAATATGACTTACCACTGTTGATGCTGACTTTGATCACCGGGCTGAGGTAGTGTTTGTCTGGTTTCTTCGCTTACAGAGTTTCTGATTTTTCCCATCTTTTCCACACTCTAGCCTTCGGACAGAAGCCCCTGTATGCAGCCCACACTGAAGGAGTGGGGAGACAGGCTCCACCTTACAAGATGGAGTATCTACATCAATTATTTGAAATTCTTCTGTTTGGGAGATTTGTCTCTTCTGTCCCATTCCGATCATTTGTCTATGTCAGTATAAACTTAAGGAAATCTATTTTATACTTTCAGTTATAATTCTATCTTATTTTGTTATTATTATTATTTTGCTCAAATCGTTCCAGCTTTGGCCATTGGGAGCTCTTCCAGTTGACATACCCCACAACTGGCGGGAGAGGGTGTTTGTTTGGCTTTTTAAACATTTTTATTTATCTTTAGCCCTTCCTTACTTTCTGGCAGTACAAGATAAGAGCCTTTTTAAAAATATTACAAAACACTTCAATCTTACAGAAAAGTAAAGAAAATAGTATAAAGAAATCTCACACTCCAGTCCCTTAGGTCTAACAACTGCTAACATTTTTTTGGTATATTCACATCATCTGTTTTATTTTATCTCTAACAAAGATTTTTGAAACATGTAACTATAAAAACTGCAATGTCACTATCACATCTCACAAAATAAACACGAATTCCTAAATATCACCTATGATAAATCATTGCTTAATCTTGCCTGACTGTTAAAAAAAGGCATTTTTACAATTGGGTTGTTGAAATCAGGTTTATGCTGGATTTGGCTAATTGTATCTTCATGGTGCGATTTAAGATGTTCATCAATCTCCCACATTTCTTATAAACTAGAATTAGATCCAGGAGCTTAATTACCTGTTCCCCAAAGTTAAAAACATTAATGAGGAAGCCTACACCCTGAATGAGGCTTTGAGACTTTGTACTTTGAAGAAACTCATCTCTCGTGGAAGTGAATGCCGCCCAGACCCTGTGTTCAGGAAGAAGCAAGAGGCTTTAAGGCTGCCAGGAATTCATGCCAATGATGCCCAGTGGAAATGTCATGAGCGACGTAACCAGGCTCATATTTTATTAAGGTTGTGATTGTTGTTTGCGAGTGCTTTAGTTACCAAGTTCCACCAGTTTTTATGGACTGCCCCAACTCTATTTTTCCCATAAGCCCTATTATTTTTTAGCATGCCATTTTGTAGAACTCAGGGTTTTTAGCAATGTATATGTGATGTTAGAGCAGAAATACCAATACATTTTTCTTGAAAAGAATAGAAGGCAGTCAGATCAGTCCTAGAAATGTGACAACGTTTGGTGTCTCTGTGTGCAAGGCCCCTCTTGGCCTGTTTCCATTGCCACAGAGCCTGACAGTCCTCTTGAGGAACTCTTGGGCTGCAGTTCCCCCTCAGCACCTCCTCGTGGTCCACAGGGAGGGTCTGGGCTGGAGACAGCTTGAGTCCTTTTGATGCCCCTGCCTGGCAGGGCTTTACCTCTGTTGGCAGCTTCTCTTGATTCTTCTGATTCTGCTTCGTTTACTCCCATAGCCTCTGTCCCTGTACCAGGGCAGAAAGACCAGTTTCTTTTACAAAATATTATGGGTCAGCTGCTTGCCCCTGTCCTCAGGACAGCAAATTGAGCTCCCTCATCTACCGTACAAGAAGGGCCTTTCGGAAATGTTAACTAATGATGAGGCCACGCATTGACAGACCAAGCTCAGGAAACAGCTCGTGCGTGCCAGGTGATTCTGTTCCCAGGCAAAACAGTAGACATACTGCTGCTTTCGAAGTTTTGGGGGGGAGGGGGGGGGGCGGTTTAGTGATTCATTTGTAGTGCTGGGAGAAAGGATTTTTCTTTTAGTTTTCTCTCTTTCTGTATTTTACTCTGTTCCCTGACCCCAATCAATTTTCAACAAGTAATTCCAAACTCTTGGTGCCAGGTGTCTTAGCCAGTGAGAAAATTAAGTTTTAACTAAAATGTATGTCTTATAAAACAAAGGAACAAACAAAATACACCTTATGGTGCTTTTAGAAAGAAGGCCACTGGGTGGATGATAGTTGTGAAATCAACAGAACTATGTCGTTTGACCAGGTCCTGCATCACGTCTTCCCACTTGGGTACCCCATCTCCTCCCTATTCCAAAGACTGGGGGCACCACCAGATCCCCCTTGGAACATGGAATCATGTAGACAGACCCTGGCAGCGGGACTGCTTCCTCCTTCTTTGGGAGAGAGGTCCCTGGGAACATCTCTAGCTATCCTCCGGGCAGGGGAATGGGGTGGGTCTCAGGCTCCAGCTGGAGTTTTGCCAGTGGTCACCTCACTGCATCATGTTCTGTGATGGAAGAATTTCCACATCTGCAGGTGACTCTGGAGTGGTTTGTGCTATGTCCCTTCAGATGACTTCTTGGCTACAGTTGTCACACAGGAGGCTCCAGGAATGTTTTTGAGGTTCTTGACTCAAATAAGGTGGGAGTGGACAGAGACAGCCTCACTCCTCACTGCCCAGAACTCGGAATGACCATGAGCTTCCTTCCATTCCTAACCCTCCTTCTTGGGATCCTTCTTTTAAAAATTTCCCCTGCTTTCCTGAATCCCTGTTTCCTCCCATTTCTCTGAACATTCTACTCCCTTCCTCAGAAATCACATCACAAGTTTCTTCTTGTGTCTTACATATTTCCCAACTTCCAGAACTTTCTGGAACTGTACAAAGAGGAGGGCCAGCTTTAGTTTCCTGGGTAGAGGCCAATCTCCAATCTCCACCACCATCAGTTCGACGAGTCAAACGGCAGACACATATTCAGCCTCTTTTGCTCATCGGTAAATTAGAGATAAAACTCACCCATTTCTCAGACTTGCTGTTGTATCAAAAATTGGTTTGCTGAGAGGTGGCCATTATTACTACTGATGGTGCAGATGGAACACCATTTTAGTTTCAAAATGGTGTTTCCAGCCAGGTCAGCTGCACCAGTACCTTTCTCATAAAGTTGGACCTCAAGGCGCAGGTTGAGTGCAGTTGACTAAACATGGTCAGACTGCTGAGCCTCCAACTCCCAGCCAGCTTGTGGGTTCCTCTCTCAGACCCTCCAGGAGCCTCCACACTGCGGCTACTCTTTCAGGGGTCTGTTCAGCCAATGATGGCTTCCAAAACCTCCCCCTTCAGACCAGACCCTGGGGCCTTCACCTGCTCTGCAGAGCGAGAGAAGTGGGGTCCTAGGGCAAATGCCAGGCGGAGCTCTACAACCACCTTCCAGATCCAGATTCAAGGAAGGGCCTTTCCCGACCTCTTTCCAAGTTCACCCCCACCTTTCTTTTTATTTATTTATTTATTTATTTTTGAGACAGAGTCTCATTCTGTCACCCAGGCTTGTGTGCAGTGGGGCAATCATGACTCACTGCAACCTCCACTTCCTGGGCTCCAGTGATCCTCCCACCTCGGCCCCTTGGGTAGCTGGGACTACAGGCACGAGCCACCATGCCCGGCTAATTTTTTGTATTTTTTGTAGAGACAGGGTTTCACTTTGTTCCCCAGGCTGGTCTCGAACTCCTAGACTAAGCTATCCACCTGCCTCAGCCTCCCTAAGTGCTGAGATTATAGATGTGAGCCACCGCTGCCAGCCATCCTGCCTTTTAACTGGCAAAGCCTGGGGATGGATAGTTGGAGGTGGCACGGAGTGCAGCACGTGACAGTTCTACAGACTCAAACCCGGCTCGCTCAGGTTTTCTAGCCCAGTTGAAAATAATCGTTTACAGGGTGGGATGGGGGAGCATTGGTATTTCACTCCTTACAAAGCTCCTGTTGGGGCTGGAGGGTCAGTCTACAAAATGTCTGATGAGATTTATTGTCTTATGGGAGTCCAATCAGAGAAGGGTCTCTGATTCCCAAAAGTTTTGCCTGAAACCCAGACCCTGTTATAAGACAGCAACCAGAGTGTGTCAGAAGTCACTGAGAACCACATTACTTCAGAGTGGTTGGATTTGGGGAACGGGGAGCAATATTTTTTCCACAAATCAATTCTGCTGAAAGATGGTGTGCCCTCCCACCCTCTGAACTCCCAGGAAGCTTCTGTCATGTGCAGTAGCAATTCAGTGGCCACTTGGTAAAAATAGCTTTATAATTTATTGACTGGCAAAATACTCTATTTATCAAACCATTCTGGGTTCTTCTAAAGATAAAATGGAGGTAAAACCCAAAAGGAAAATTAAAGCTTTAATGCAGTCTTGCAGACTTCTGCTTCATTTCATTGTAAATTGCACACAATAAAACATAGCATCGGCAGCCTGCATAAAGCAGCTGTATAATTTTCTTTTGTGCAGGGAACTAATTCTGAAGACTTCTCACCTAAGAGAAGGCTTACGATGGTGGATGACTCCCGTACACTAATTATGTCTTCCTTTATATCTTTGGCTTGAACTCTAATTTGCTTACAGTTTAATGAACATCAGTTCTTACTGAGAAATATCTAAGTACCTGGGAGATTGAACACTTAGGCAGTCAAATGCTCTCACTCCCAACACTAATCTTCAAACCCTCTGCATTCTAAACAGACTTCTAAAGGAGAGTGGCTCTTTAAAGGCTTGTGAATCACTTTTGAGCAGTAACTGTACACTTAAAAGCCATGATCTGGCAGGAGACTTGGGTTGTGCTTTTTAAAAAAAGAAAAGAAAAGGCTTTCCTAGTTCAGGTACAAGGCATGAATTACCGGTTTCTATCATTGCCTGACGCAAAACCATAAATTTTATAGCTGTTTGTTTCCCTGACTTTGGTTTTCCCAACAGTTTCTCCAAAAAGGCTTAGTTACTTTCTGCAGGTGTTTTCCCTTTATCTCTGAGAATTTAGAAACTGAGGAGCTGGAGAAGCAGGGAGGCGGTTTCCAACCCGGACCTTGCCTCTCATTTCCGAGGTCTCTTTCCTTTAACACTTTACTCCTGGAATGGTGATGCTGAGCTTACTTTGATGGCAGATAATTTCAATATATATCTTTACAATTAATGGCCGTTATGTGCTTCACTTGCCATGACTTCCTAAATTTCAGTATTTGAGATGAAGGACCATTCAGATCAGCACCACAGGGCAAACGTACAGATTCTGGTTCAGCAGGTCTGGAACAGGATCCAAGAGTCTGCATTTCCGAGCAGCTCTCTGGGGAGGCTGCTGCTGCCACAGGACAATGCAACACACTCTGAGTAGCAAGAACAAAATTCTGTACCTGGATAGTCTGAGTTCATCTTCATTATGGCATCTGAGGTAGTACTCTTACAGATGAGGCCACCAGTGTGCAAAAAGAGGAAGTAATCTACCTGGGGCCACCGAGCTGTAAATGGCAGAGTCAATTTTATTCCGTTCCATTTGATTCCAAAGCCTGAGCATACAACCCCTGCACATCACTCCTCCCTTTTTCAATAGGTGCTTTTGTGAAAAGGAAGACATGAAATGAATTTGGTTCATTGCACTTAATCCAGAATATTCTGTGAGTAGTCCTTGTTAAAGCCAATAACCCATCTCTTAATTTATCCCCATTGTCAATCAAGATTTGTGTCCAGCTGGGCATCACTGTGTTGCCATAGGAGAACCCAACCTCGACAAGCGCTGAGTAGCCAATGTAGGCTGGCCCAGTGCTCCTGGCAAGGCAAGGGAGGAATCAGCGGGATGGACATCTCTGGTCACATCTCTCTAATGCTTTCAGCACTCCCCAAGGAAGCCATTTTCTCTCTGATGACGTTGGGTCAGATTACTCAGAAGTGGATTGTAGGTGGACAAAGAAACTTTTGCACTTCACTTGAGGATTTAAAATGGCACAATGTGTTGCTTCTCCATTTGGGTGAAATAACTCACTTTTTTCTAACACTGCACGCTTAAGTCAGGGCCCTAAAGAGAGGAGCAACAGCACATGGTGGTTAAATGTGTCTGCACTGGAGCCAGAATGCCTGGCTTCAAACCCTGGCTTAGCTAGCTGCTATGGACTTGGGTAATTTACATAACCTTTCTGTGCGTCTGTTTTCTCACCTGAAAAGGAGAGGATGATAACAATATTTCCCTCATAGGCTTATTGTGAGGATTACAGAATTTATTCATGTGAGGTCCCTTGCCATGGGATAGCACCTCAAAAACATGAGCTGCCATTATTAACAGGAAGCTGGAATAGCCTTGCAGAGAGTGCTCCCTGAAATGTGGGCAATGTTTCTTTCTTCTATACCTATAGCCCAAGGAGCTAATTTTACTGATTCTTTACAATAGGGAATAATGGGAAAATAAACTTCTGCAAAGAATTGACACTATAAGTAGTCCAAAGCAGAGAGAGAGAGAAAAATGTATAGGTGAATGTTAGCACTTTTATGGATGATGCTTCTGTTTACACTTTGAGTCTTGAGGCTATTTAAATTAAGACCTTCTGCTTTGATTACAGCTGTGTGCACAGGCGATGTTTGCTGAGCCCAGTTCCTGTGCTATCATTGCAGGACTGAAATGCAAACATACTTGTAAAGAGGAAACACACTTTTATTTCCTAAGGGCCCTCTAATCAAGGCAAAAGCTATTACTTGATCGCATAATTAACCTTAGGAATAGAAGTGTAAACAGCACAATTCATGAATTTGTTAATTGGTCTTCCCTGCTACTGACATTAGCCCAAGTTGATCTGCTGTTCTCCTCTGTTGATTATCTTAAATAGGAAGTTTTCTAATTTGGATTTCTCCAGGGTGAGCAAGGGAAAAGAGTGAAGTAACATATTTTTAACAGATGGAGAATATTCTGTAATTTTTTTTCTTAGAGGTGGACACAACTGGAGGGAAGATACTATATATCTTACCAGATTCGGACCTCTTTCTAGATTTCCATTCTGTGCACTGATTAGCCACATTGCTGGCTACTGATGTGGGAGCTTTCCCCCAACCTCACCCCCCAGGCAGTGAATACACAAAACAACCAGTAATGTTCATAGGCAGTCATGCTTCCTGGACTCTGAATCTTAGTCTAATTTGGTTCTAATTTATTTTCCCCATTGCAATGACTCCTTAGCTGAGTGGAAATAACCAGAAACACTGGGGTGTGTGTAGACTCAGGTCCTGCAGGTGGAGAATATGTGTGTGTGTGTGTGTGCGTGTGCTAGTCTGGGGCGGGGAGGCTTTGAGGAATATAGAACCAGGATCTGTCCGTCTCCTATGAGTTTTAAAGAATTATACTCACCAGCCAGGACACTTGAATTCTGAGACAAGTGGACATGCACATCTGTATTAGGAACTTGGGCCAAGTTCCAGAAACAGCCAATCAACACTTCAGAGATTCTTTCATTCTTTCATTGGAGTCCCTCGATATGACACCTAGTTTTTCAATTAAATTAGACCTTAAGCCCCTAAGGGCTGCTTTAATTAAAAAAAAAAATTCACTGAGGGTAGTGATACTAGGCCTGATTTGTTCACACATACTTAAAAATACTTGCAGATACATCTTAGGTATCGTCACTGATGACTTCAGAAACTTAAGAAGCTGCCCACTTCAACCAATGGGCAACTTCAGTTGAGAAGGAATGGTTAAAAAGCTCTTAACAAAGAGAAACTTCCTAGTGGTCTCTCTAGCTGCTTTGAAACCTTAAGGAATCTTGCTGGGTAACAGTCTAGGTCACCAAGCAGAAAGCCACAGTGAAACATATACAAATGAATAGCCTGTGGCTATGGGATTCAAACACCACAAACCGCCAAGTGCAGAGACATGGAATGTCTGTGGTTTGGGGGCTTTCTGGCAATCTAGGATGTGTTCAGAAGGATCAGGTGGCAGCAGTCTCTCATTTAGACCTTAGGACTTAGCCTGGAGAGCTGAGCTGACACAGGGAGCCCCCCAGGCTGACTGCCATGCCTGTGAGTGGGCCTCTGAGGCTCTCACCGGCTCTAGGCCTTTAGAGAGAGCAGCCAGGGCAGATGATTTCATAGGCAATGTCTCTGACTGTCTTGAGCAGGTTTGGAAAGTCAGGAGTAACTCACAGTAATGGCACACCCTGTCACAGCTGGGCTGGGGACCAATGTACACCCGGACCAATTCACACTGCACACTTCCAGGTGTGAAAGACCTTTGGTCATCATGGGAATTATGAACTCACCCTAAGGATTCCATGTAGCGGGACTAATAGAGGTGCACAGAAGTTCTTCCAGCTTATTGCTTCTGCTCTAATAGAGGTGCACAGAAGTTCTTCCAACTTATTGCTTCTGCTCTTCTATGGACCCCACTCTGGCCTTTTTGAAATTTTGATCTAGAATTTCAAGGGAAAAAATAGAGTCCCAAAAGGGATACTCTGAACTTCACTTTATAAAAAGTTCAGTCATTCTCATTTTACTGAAAAGTATTTCCACATGGAGAAAACATTTAAGATACCTGGTGGGAGAATTTGGAGTTAAACCCCAATGAAAGTCAGGAGGAGGTGATGGGAAAACAGGTTGGAGAGGGGAGAAGGCACCTATATCCTTGAGGATCCCCAAGTGGCTGATCCTCTTGATATACGATGCATGGGGTTACAACTCAGTTTATCCATCTGCACATACTCAAACCAGAACCTGAAGCCAAAAGCTCTGGATTCTGCTAATTCCAGATCTTAATGTATGACAGTTTCCACCTTGAGACTGAAGAATGCTGCTAACAGTGATACTATCAAGTACTTTTTATTAAGAACTCATAAGCCACAGACTATGCTAAGCACATTACCTACATCATCTGTTCAGTCTTCAGCAGCCTGATGAGGTTAGGACTATTATTGTGCCTGTTTTACAGATGAAACAAGAGACCAGAGAACTGAGGTAATTTGCCCACACATGGATTCCATCCTAGCCTCTATCTAGCTATAGAACTCCTCTAGGAGGAGCACCCCTAAACCCCTCTTTGTGACATGAGACTGACTAGATAGATCATTCTTGTTGATGTATTTATTCTACTGGCATGGGTAAAGAAAGGTCACTATTTCTGAAATCTGCCATATTGATTGCTTTTTTTGTGGAAGGTGTTGGGGGAACTTGCTTTAAAAAATATATTTCTAGCAAAGTAATGCAAACACTCAAAGTATATCGAAATGCTATAAACCTCCACTTTCCCCCCAACCATAGAGGCAAATATTTTTAACTTTTAGCTAACTCTTCTGATATACATATATATATATTTAT
>NW_016805059.1:6027304-6029692 GCF_001698545.2 Rhinopithecus bieti | reverse complement strand
TATATATTTATATATCATATATTTATATATATTTATATCTATCAGATATATAAAGATGGGATATATCTGACATATATATGGGATATAGATATAATATATAATATGTGCATCTTATTTTTTCATTTTAGACACTAATAACTTCTAATTACGGTAGATGAGGATTTAACTCTC
Organism: Rhinopithecus bieti; assembly: GCF_001698545.2. Classification (NCBI taxonomy): domain Eukaryota; kingdom Metazoa; phylum Chordata; class Mammalia; order Primates; family Cercopithecidae; genus Rhinopithecus; species Rhinopithecus bieti. The sequence continues at coordinate 6,029,521 of NW_016805059.1, read as the reverse complement.
CCTCTACTATCCTCTCCTCCCCCGTTGATGTTTTAGCAATCATAATATTTACACTTTTATGGCTACATATAGTTTAGTATAGTTTCTAGGGCTAACTAGTATACTATGTTTTTAAACATACTTTTAAAATTAATAATTGCCTTAATTTTATCTGTTGCATAGCTTTTATATATTGAACCTTAAAAAATTTCTAAATGTACCATCAGCTGTTCGGAACCCTGAGACTTTTTTTCTCTAAAAGCTCTGGCATGATAATGAGATGATTGTCATTTCCTTTTGTACTCTTGGGATCTTTCTTCCATTACTTTCTCTGCTTACACCTCAACTGCTAGTTCTTGAATTCAAATGCCCATCTCCCATCCTTCACCCATCTCCTGTGTTAAAATCCCTATTTTCTGTCTACTACGTTTTTCTTGATTGTGGTTTGCTGGACCACATATTCATTTCAGAAAGAAAGGGTTTCTGAGAGGGAGTGCTTTGCAGCCTTCCATGCTGAAAATGTCTTTATTCTACCTCCCACTTGATTATTTGGCTGGGTGTAAATTCTGAATTGAAAATACTTTGTACAATTTTGAAGACTTCTGTCTTCTCTTATAGCATCTGACGTTGCTATTGAGAAGTTCAAAATTCCAATTCTTATTTCATTTAACCCTGACTTTTCTCTCCACAAGTTTTAGGAAGGTCTTTTAGCCTCGGTGTTTCAAACTTTCATAATGATGGACATGGGTGGGCAGTTTGTTTTTCATTCATTTATTCAAAGGGCACTTCAGTGGGTCTTGTCATCTAGGGGTTTTCTGTCATCCAATTCTGTTCATTTTTCTTGCATTTAAAAACATTTTATTCTTTGTTTTCTATTTTCTGTTTTGGACACCCTGTTATTTGAATGTCAGATGTCCCAGGCTGATCCTCTAAGTTTTTAATATTCTTTCTACTAATTTTCATCTCTTCCTTTAACTTTTGTTTGATTTCCTCAATTTTTATTTTTCCGTTTAAGGTTTTCATTTTAAATTTCTATTATATATTAGTTTCCATAAGCTCTTTTAAAAATTGTATCCTAGGCAGGGCAAAGTGGTTCACACCCGTAATCCCAGCACTTTGGGAGGCCAAGGTGGATGGATCATTTGAGCCAAGGAGTTTGAGATCAGCTTGGGCAACATGGTGAAACCCTGTCTCTAGAAAAAAATTAAAAATTAGCCAGGTGTGGTGGCATGAGTAGTCCTAGTTACTAAGGAGGCTCAGGTGGGAAGAACACCTGAGCCTGGGGGCATCGAGGCTGCAGTGAGCTGAGATTTTGCCACGGCACTCCAGCCTGGGGGACAGAGCGAGACTGTGTCTTAAAAAAAAAAAAAAAAAAATGTGTTCTGTTCCCATATTATAAGATGCAATATCTTCTGAGGGTATAAAACTTTCTTTCTCAAAGTTTATTCCATGGGTTTTTGGCTTACTTAGTCTTTTAAATCAGAGTCTTTTCTCAAATGTTCTTGATTCTTGACTATCTGTTCATATTTTAGAGACAGATGTTAAAAAGTGAATAGGAAGGTCTGTATGGCTGGGGCTCTTAGAATGAGAAATTTCTTCTCTGATTGGGTGGGGAGCCAGCAGTTTCACTGAAGGAGTCCTCTAATAAAATGCCAGTATCTAGAGACTTTTTCTCTCAGGTTGTTCACTTCTCTGGGAAAGAATCCTTTGGTATATTTCAGATTGTTGGCATTCTGGGAGAGGGTTAGGGAGAATGTAATCTCTATTTTTGTTTCTGAGCCTCTCCTGTGCCTGTGTGCTCAGTGAAGGGTCGGGTGAGGTGGGTAATGGGATAGGGGGTAACACAGATGTGGTTCCCTGGCTGAGAAAAGGATGTAGGACTCCAACTATTGCATGTGTTCTTCCTTTCAGCTAGTCCCCTAGTTTTCAGCTCCTGTCTTACCTTTGCCTTTCACAGAAAAGGAATTAGCTCACTTCTCATTTGTATCCCCCTTTCTGGGCACATTAGATTGTGGCTTTTCTACTCTACTCAACTAGAGTAATCTACTCCTACATCTTTTCCTACATCCAAAGTTGATGAAATCTTTTGTCTACTCAATTCTCTTCTCCTGCTTCCTTTTTGGACCCTGCTTCTTAGATTTCTCAATTGAAATAGGTTCTTTGGCGAGAAAGAAATAATTTGTCATTTTAGACTGGATTGTACATATACATATACATACATATATTATATATATATAT
>NW_016805059.1:6007866-6025836 GCF_001698545.2 Rhinopithecus bieti | reverse complement strand
TATATTTTTTTTTTTTTGAGACGGAGTTTCTCTCTTGTTGCCCAGGCAGTGATGTGATCTCGGCTCACTGCAACCTCCACCTCCTGGGGTCAAGTGATTCTCCTGGCTCAGCCTCCCAAGTAGCTGGGATTACAGGCACCTACCATCGCGCCCTGCTAATTTTTGTATTTTTAGTATTGATAGGGTTTCGCCATGTTGGCCAGGCTGGTCTTGAACTCCTGGGTGATCCTCCTGCCTTGGCCTCCCAAAGTGCTGGGATTATAGATGTGAGCCACCGCACATGTCAGTCCCCTTTTTTTTCCTCTTAGGTGTGTCCTTGAGCAAGTAACTTGACATCTTTGTGTCTCAGTTTTCTTACCTGTAAAATAAGACTTTGTATTAATAATAATAGTAAACCATGGGATAGTTGAGAATATTAATAATATAAAAATACTTAGAGCCATGCTAAGTGTTAAGTGCACAATTGCAGTTAGCTACGATAGTTTATTACAGGTAATAACAACAAACAGCCCTTTAACAAATACTATGTGCCAGGCACTATGCCAAGTGCTTTACATACATTGTCTTATGTAGTCCTCATAATGTTACCTCATTTATAGATGGGGTAGAACACAGAAGTTGAGACAGGCAGACATGGATTCATGTTGAAACTGATTAAGCTAATCTTGAGGCCCTCATTTAACAGATCCTTGGGAGAGCTAGGGGTTGCTGGGAGTTGTAGTATTTCTGGTGGGCTAGAGAAGCTGGGCTGCAATCTGAAGCATTTCTGGTAATTGCCTAAAGAGATCTTACTCGGTGGCTCACACCTGTAATCCAACACTTTGGAAGACGAAGGCGGGCGGATTATCTGAGCCTGAGCTCAGTTTGAGACTACCCTGGGGGCAACATAGTGAAGTCCTGTCTTTACTAAAATACAAAAAATTAGCCAGATTTGGTGGTGCACACCTGTAATCCCAGCTACTCAGGAGGCTGATGCAGGAGAATTGCTTGAACCCAGGAGGTGGAGGTTGCAGTTAGCCGAGATTCATATCACTACACTCCATCCTGGGCCACAGAGCAAGACTCTATCTCAAAACAAAACAAAACAAAACAAAACAACAACAACAATATATATATATATTCATGTTGAAACCAGAAATATGAAGCTCCATTACTTTGCATAGCAGAAATAGATTCACGTTACATCTTTTTCTGATTGGTTCCCTCCAGGAGAAGGAAAGTTTTTGAAATATTTCTCCCCAATCAATACCACCCTCAGACACAGCTTCGTTTTCATTCTTTTAGTCATCCCCGGCCCCACTAAAAATCAGAATTGTAACCTATACTCCCTCAGGTTCATCAGCCAGTAAAGGATCCAGCCTTGTCCCTTATGGGGGGACATCTGTGTCAGAAGCATTTACTCAAATTCATTTATCAGCAACCCTAAGCCCTGAGATACATATATATCTCAGAAGGATCTGCATTTCCTAGGCTTCAGTAATTTATCATCTTTCTCATTCTAAATGTTTATTTTTGGATCTAATTTTATTTTTTCTTAAAGAGAGTCCTTAAGTTTGTAAGCGTTAGGCTCCCGAAACCCAGATCCAACCTTGACCAGAGATGTATGCGGTTTTACGCTTTATCTCTATACCATACTCTGTTCTTGCTGGATGTATTTAAGCTGTTCAAACTCCCTTTAAAGGAGTGGACAACATACTTAAATTGAAAAGACTCATAGGTTTTCTAACTGCATTTGGTAAGGAATAAGGGTCTGATGAATTCTTAGGGCCTGTAACGTAAGTTTAAAAAGCCTTGCAAATAAGCTTCCCCTCTAGGTGAGTAGCAGGGTTTAATGTCTCTTTTATAATCGATGAGCCTCCTGGAAAAGGGTAGATTGGCAATATATTTTTGTGGTCCATTACATTTGAATCTTTGATTTGCACGTGGCTTCAAAATAATTTTACTTGCAGAGCATGGCTGCTGAAGTAAAACAGAATCCAAACAGCCTTCGTAGGTTTTGCCATCACAGATATTCCAAAGGAAAGAATGAAACAACAAAATGTCCACTCAGTGGTTCCTTGTCCTTAAGAATCCTGTGGAGAATCAGATCATCTGAAATAGAAACTCTGCTATTTTTATACCCAATTGCAAATTGGGAAGTCGCCAGGCTTTTTGTCTCAGCAATGAGTCTTCCTAGGAACTGGATCTAGAATTTGTTTATACTTCATGCTCTGGTGAAAGGTGCATTCTGAATCCTTTCAGCTTTTGATGCTTTTCCTTTCCCTGAAGAATCCTTGAAATTTTTTGTCTCATTCAACCTAGAAAGAGAAGGTGGCAGGGGACAAAGCTGGCAAGAACCTCACTCATTTGGGCATCATTAGTATTAACTGAATGGATGGGACGTGTTGGTTAGTCAACAATGCCAGATCTTGCTATGTGGTTTGCAATTCAAAGCAATGACTAGGCACTCCCCAGAAAAGGAGCTGGGTGCAGCTACTTTGGATCTAACTTCATATCCATCTCCTGGGCAGCAGAAAATGCCCAAATAAAAAATTATGCATCAACTTTTCAAACTACCATATGGTTGCTTGATGCAGGACTCCAGCAACATTACACACACACATCCTCTTCAGACATAGAGATCACTAATCTATCATGGAGAGGAATATTAGGATGTCTCCTCTTGGCCACCAACTCCTTCCCTTTATGGCCCATTCTCTATTTTTGATACATGAAAAAAAGAGGCCTAAGGGAATGATGGTATGACTCAATAAGAACATGAGGCTTATTCTCAGTTTCCAATATATTCTTGTGCATGTATGTGTAAGTATGTGTAAACACATACACACACATAAACAAAAGCCATCTTCAAAATGCAGTAAGGCAGAGAACATTAAAACAATCTGTGTCAGAAGCATTTATTCAAACTTATTTATCAGCAACCCTAAGCCACTTCTACTATTAGAATTACAAATGGCACTGCAAAATAGGAGGTTCTCTTCCAATTGCCATAAGGGACAAGGCTGGATCCTTTACTGGCTGATGAACCTGAAGGAGTATAGGTTACAATTCTGATTTTTAGTGGGGCCGGGGATGACTAAAAGAATGAAAACGAAGCTGTGTCTGAGGGTGGTATTGATTGGGGAGAAATATTTCAAAAACTTTCCTTCTCCTGGAGGGAATCAATCAGAAAAAGATGTAACATGAATCTATTTCTGCTATGCAAAGTAACGGAGCTTCATATTTCTGGTTTCAACATGGAATAGAGTGAGTCACAGGGGCAAGGACAGTGGCGGGTAGGCGCCTCTGAGATGTCTTCACTCCTCCACCTCCGTACCTTTGTTTCACAGTGTGCAATGTGTCTCTCGGAGAAATGTACAGAAAACCAGGGCTCAGCTGGGTCTGGGAAAGCTACCTTTGATCCCCATTTCACTTTAGAGAACAGAAAAGCACAGAGGTCTTCTGTAACCTCTAATCAATTCAAGGAAATAGAAGAGTTTTACAACAGACTAGCTCAAAGCGGGTAGAGAAAATGGCTCAAAGCAGTTAATACAAATAACAAAATGTCAATTACTATTTTGAAATGAAACAAATAAGGTGGGTTGAAACATTTACTTAACCATTTGGTAGGCATTAGCTGTTGCAAACTAATGAAATAGCTGTGGTAACTGAATCTCGGTAAAGGGGTTTCAAAGTGTCAAAATTATAAACAATTCTAATAAAAAATAATGAGATAATCAACTCTCTTTGCTCAATTCAACAAGTATACTAAGTACCTGCTACTAGCTTTTATGGGTTACTTTTGTGTCCTAATTTCAGCCTTAGTTTCAGGCAATGTTTGATATTTGGGAACTTGTAACATCTAAATATGAAGAGTGCCTAATCTGTTATGAAGATTTTAAAATGTACAGTTATATAAGGTGGTAAAGTTTTTCATTAAAAAGGCCACAAAATGGAGTTCTCTTTGTGACCTTTTTTTTAAAACTACAATTATAATACTTTGATTCCTGTAGAAGGATGCTAACATTTTCCCTTCAAGCAAAGATGTACTATAATAAAGATTATTCATTTATTCTTAAAATGATGTTTAATGAACACCTAAACACAGTCATCCCTCTATTATTTGTGGGTTCTGCATCCACGGATTCAACCAAATGAGAATCAAAAGTATTTGAAAAAAAAAAAAAGGGTGGTTATGTCTGTATTAAATATGTACAGACTTTTTCCCTTGTCATGATTCCCTCAACAATACAGTATAACTATTTACATAGTATTTACATTGTCTTAGGTATTATAAGTAATCTAGATATGATTTAAAGCATACGGGAGGATTTGCATATGTTACATGCAAATACTATTCCATTTTATATCAGTGACTTGAGCATTCATGAATTTTGATATTCACGGGAGTGAGGCTGGGGGGATCCTAAAACCAATCCCCCCCAAATCCTGAGGGATGACTGTATATACAAAACCACTGTTAGGTGCTCAATACTGGTCTATCTCACAAGGTTTCTTTAAGACTCAAATGAGAATCTAGGTGGCTCCACTTAAAAGAACGGATTGCTCTGTGTGTGTGTGTGTGTGTGTGTGTGTGTTTCTATTTTTATTACATAATCTGAATGAGTCACAAATACATTCAATTCTCAAATATAGAAAGTTCTCTGGGTCTATTTACTTAAAAATTTTTAATAGAAGCTACCATTTACTAAGCTGTAAATGCCATCGGTATGCTATGTGCTTTACATTTCACCTAATCTTTGTAATAACCTTAGGAGACAGGTATCCTCTACATCTTAAATGAAGAAATATGAGGTCAAGAAACATGATAAAGGTCCCCGTAACTAGACCATATTAGAACTGAGATACGAATTCAGGGCTATTTGTTTGCAAAGCCTGTGAACTCATTCTATTCTCTAAAGTTCCAAAAATGGATGTTTCTCTTCAATTATATTATAGTTAAGCCTCATTTATATGCTCTTATGAAACAATCAAGCAGTTTCAAGAACTATCAAATAGAATTACAACTTCTTCTTGACAATTCACCGTCATCAATGTGAACGGTAGTCACGGTTTGGGCTGTAACCCGGTTTACTCTAAAGACCCTGCACCTCACGGCCTAGTAGGATTTTTGCCTTGCATTTAACCAGTTCGTTTTTTGTTTTTTATTTCCTTTACCCTGTCACTTTTCCTTGTTATTTTTGTGTCTGTAATTTGCTGTGGACTAATAAACCAAATAACCAAATGTAAGGTATCTAAAGCAGTGGTTCTGAAACTTTAGTATCCACAACTCACCTGGTGAGCTAGTTTAAATGCAGGTTCTTGGGTCACACTCCCCAGATGCTCTGATTTAGTAGCTTTGGGAGAATGAGGCCCAGGATTTGCCCTATGAGTAAAGAACACATACTTTATGACTATGAGAAAAAGGGGAGTCCATTTTTAGTAGCTTTTAGATACTCATCTACGGCCTAGTTAGTTGAGATTACTGGATATATATGTATGTATGTGTGTGTGTGTATCTATATCCATATATAGATACATCCTATTTGAGACATTAAATATTTTTAGAACTACATAGTTTCAAAAACAACTTTATTTTTTCCCCTTACATTATAAAATTTAGATTTGTTGAACAAAATGGCTACAGAAGAGTCAGAAAGTACCAGAAAAATGGCTTATTTTCCTCTCAAACCTTGCTTTTGTCTGTCAAACTTTCTTAAAGAGCAGCATGTATTTAGTCTTTGGAAATATGGGTTTGAGTTCTGGCATTCTGCTAGTTCTATGATTCGACAAATTGCCTAACCAGTCTCAGCTGCAGGTTTTTGCTCGTCTTTAAAATGGGAGATAATAGTGCCTACTTCTCAGGGATAGTGAGAGCTTGAGAGAGAATGAACAGAAAGTATCGAGGGTAAGCACTTAATATGTGGTCAAAATTTCAAAATGAATTTGTTATTTATAAGGCTTCTAGTTGTAATTATCACAAAAGTTTTGTTGATTCTTTGAAGGAACCAGATTTCGTATTTATATACCCCAATGCAATCTACAGAGATGAGCACAGTGGAGTGTCCTCCTTCATAGTCTAGGAGAGAAGTAAGATTTGCAGTTGCAGCACATTATCCTTACTTTTGCTGTATAAAACAGGTCTGAAGTATTGATTTCTATGCCACACAGCAGGAGATGCAAAAAAACCAAGATTTTGCTGATTTAAATATTATAGACAAATCCTAAATACTTATAATGAAGGATTATTACTTCATTGGAAGAAACAGGCATACTAACATGAAAAAACACATTTTATTGCACTTAAGTTATAAGAAAATAAAATTTCTAAGTGAATCAAACCATAGACACAATCCCTTTAAAGGTTGTTTTCCTCCATCATGTCAGGTTGTTACATAACTAAAATTAACCAACTTGAATCTGATTGCTTTAAATCAGACTATAAATAAAACAAACAAAAAAATAAACAGAAGGAGGAAAAAAGATCGCCTAGGATACAGTGTTAAACCACTTTCACAGTTCAGCTTGAGTTGTGGCTCTTGGAGAATGAGGCAAACCATTTGACTTTTTCATTCATTTTGTTTGTTTGCATGTGACGCCTTTACTACAAAAACTGAATAGTTTCTGCTTTGTCAGTTACTCAGAGCAATAAAACTGTAACAGTTGTTTTCCCAAATACTGTAAAACACTAAGACTGACCAGCAACTTTAATTTTGTGTTTTATATATTTTTAAAATATTTTGTCAGTTTTACGATGTACGTTCATCCATTCACCACAGCCCTCAAAAAGAAAAGTTTCTCCACAGAACAGGCAAGTAATAGCTCTGTTCCAAGGAATGTGTTTTAAATTTTGCCCAGATAAAAGAAAATAAGCTTTGCACACACTCTCAATTATTTACTTGCAGGCAAACTTCACTCTTTATTATCTGAAACTCTTCCATTCTCAGCCTCTTAGAGGCACAGATGGCTCAAGTTTCAGTGGCAAAAAGTCTTTTTTCCGTAACCAAACTAGAGCAAATTTGGAATTCAGTCTGGGACTAAAACGTCACAGCAGAAAAAAAATAAAAAAAAATAATTTGCTTTTTTCTTTCTTTCATTTAGCAGCATAAATAAGTTTGGCCACTGGGAGTACAGTACAGGGGTGGGACAACAATCCCATATTTGAAGACCTACTTCTAGCACCAGCATCAAGAATTAAATCCATCTCAGGACTCACAGAACCCAGGACAACTTGCCACCTTTGAGCAACATATGCATTGAAGAATGTATATGGAAGCAACAGTAAATAGATAAACAGAGGCTAATACTGTGATTGATTGACATTGGCAATGGTTGGCAAAAAAAAAAAAAAAAAAAAAAAAAAAGGTTTTTATGAAAACTTTAAAAAAAAAAAAAAAAAAAAAAGGTTTTCATGATAACTGTACAAAAACAATTCACAGTAATTTTTTTAAGCTTTTCACTCCAGAAAATGACTTTTGTTGCAGATGCTCTCTAATTAGAAAGTCAACCAGTACTTGTTTTGATGTTATTGCAGTTCCTTTCTAGGTGTCTAGTTGTCAGTGGTAAAAGAACAGGCTAGCAGAATCTGTAATGATGTTTCAGCATTAACACTGCCCAATGAGCACTGGAGAAGAAAATAAAGAAATAATTGCACCTGGTTTGATTTAGAAAGTCTCATTTTGCAAAGCTGCCCTCAGTCAAAAGTGAAGCCTTTTATGTGATGAGACAGCAGACGCCTCTCTTGTCAGTTATGGTTTGTCATCTCTTCTTCTTTTCCTTCTTAGTCTGTAGGTCTTTTCAATCTGTTGCCCCAAGCCAACATCCTGCACCACTGAGAACAAGGGATTTTTTTCTTTTTCTTTTCTTTTTTTCTTTTTGCAGGGGGAAGGGCAGGGAGTATATCGTCTACACAATTGGACAAATTCATCTTTTCTGCTCTTCACTTCATGTCCACATCAAAGTCCAGCACCAGCAGCTTGGTTTCTTCAGTCCCATTCCGACTCCCAACTGCACACACCAGCTTTGTGTTTGAGGCTCTGATCCGCCACACGACTCCCCCACTCCCCCCACTCTCCAATGTGACTAGGTTTCGAATAAATTCACCCGTTTTCAAGTCCCATAGTTTTACAGTTCCATCATCTGAGCTGGTAATTACAAAGTTCTTGTTGAACTGTAAACAGGTCACAGCACTCTGATGCTTGTTGGGACCTAGACAAAAACCAAAAGAATTTAATTACTGGTTAGAAATAATGGCTATGGGTTAGTTACATTATAATTTGTAGACTTCTACTTTACATCGCACAATAAATGCAACATTTGAAATGATACATATTTAGAAACCTATGTCCTCAGTATTTTAGGATCAGCAGGGATATAAGAAAATCTGGTAGCAATTTGTAACTGAAACATTAACTTTCAAGAGGCCTGTCTTCCAAGACCCTTGGTTAGCTACCAGACAAATGTCTTATTTTCTGGCTGTGTGAATGACAGCATTCCTTGGTGAGGATGCAGATAGTGCAACTCCATACATTCTGCTGATGGACAAATGAGCACTAAGAGATCTATTACCCCACCACTATGAACCACTCAAAGCTGAATGGTTACTATTCCAAAACTCTGAGGAGAGACAAAACCAATGAGTAAAAAGCTGCAATGTTGTCTATCAGATGCCGCCCCCCTCCCCCACCCCAGAAAAAAAACATTCTAAGGGCTATAATAAATAGAAAAAGTTAATCATGAGGCACTGCTGTACCTCATCTAATATTAGTGATTTTCACTTGTTTCTTTCTCTATTTTAGTAGGCACTATTATTCCTCTCCATTCCAGTTAAGCACGTGACTAAGAGGAGGCCAAATAAATTTTCTATCAAGGATGCTTTTGTTTTTTTCAATAAGGTAGCCCTTCAAAATTGGACTACAAATTCAAAATGCAATGGCCAATCAGAAAATATAATGAGTATGTTGCTTCTATGATGTAGCCAAGATCTTTCTTCTCACTGTTCTTAAAGGTTAAGTAGAGTCAATTGAACATGCAGGAAGTGATTAAACCATTTTATATTATATATTAAAAACACAGTTCAAAACATTTCCTCAAGAGCAGACTAGTTCTGTAAGTCAGGGTGAAAATATGCATAAACTTTTCTGAAGTAACCATTCTGTATGAGGTTGACTCTTTTTGTAATGCTAAAGCTCCATATTTCCGTTGAATAATGATCTCATTTTTAATGAACAAAACTAAACGTAACTAATACTTACCTTGCAATGTTTGTAAACACTGTCCTGTTTTGATATCCCAGATTTTAACTGTAGAATCTGCATTCCCAGAGACAAGAATATTGTCTTTGAGTTCCATTCCACTTGTTAACGACTGGTGCCCTGTTAACGTGTGAATGCAATTCCCTGTCTCCACATCCCAAACACGGATTGATGTATCAAGAGATCCACTCACCACATGGATACCATCAAACTACAAAAGACACAGTTTATTAGAATAGAAGTACGGATACTCTTCATATCAATTACTGACCTTAATCCTAGTAGGAAAGGGGGAAGAGGATGGGAAATAGGTAATGCCAGGAACAAAATGAGGTACTAAGGTAAAGTGGCAATGAGGATAAAGTGCATGCCAAACCATTCTACAATGTATGTTCTCACACCTTTCTATCAGAAAGGTTCGTCTTTATGCCAAGCTGCTTCAAACTAGATGCAGAAGCAACTTAAAAAGAAAACAAAGCACCTAAAATGAACAATATATTAATTTTCAAATCATCTGGCCCCACCTAGCTATATATCATGGATGACTGAGAGAACTGCTATTTGAGTTTTCCTTCCCACTAGGAAGCTGAGACTAATGACATAGCTTATGATAAACGGAGTGCTTATCAGCACTTAAGGCATGAAAAGGAAGGGCTAGAGATAACTTTCGTGATGTTCAAAAGTAAGTTCCATTAAAAACCGTGTGTAAAATAAAATTTCATTTATAAGAACCTAATGCTAATTAGGAAATGTGCCAAAAGATAATTGTATCTGGAATCAGAAGAGGTGGCATTTTGTTATCAAAAGCAAACTATATACCACCTCTTCTCCAGCTTCCCAGCTACACCAAAAGTCAGTAACAATTTATCATTTCTATATAATAATGTGGCCACTTCTTTTCTCAATCAAATGGGGTTATTTAAATTAGAATATTATATTCATTAAGCTTCTGAGCATATCACAAACAGGTGCAGCCAATTCCCCTTCCTCCAAATTCATCACCTTTTCTAATTTAGCAAACATCTTTATCATATTGTCAATATTTCATGACATGGACAATATTCCTTCAACAAAGAAACAAATATCCTAAGAACAGAATTGACAGTACTAAGATTATGTACTAATTCGCTGAACATTAATGGGCAATAACTGATAAATAAACTATATAGGCTGTAGGAAATATTTTTACATTGAAAATGTTGCCTTTCTGGAAACAAAACAAGATTCATATTCTAAACTTCCTATTCATCTAGTCAATGATCTTAAAATATGGCAATGTTTTCAAGGATATGGGCTTGAAATGTAAACCAAAAAAAAAAAAAAATCTGTTTAGTCAACTTTACTTCTTTATGACTACAGATCAGTGGGCCTGGGACAGTAGAGTGCTTTATGCAGAAATATCTATTTCCACTTTGAATGGGGATGGAATCACAATTACACAGTCCATCAACTTTCAGCTATCAAAGCAAAGGGGCAGCTTTGGGCCATATTAATCCTCTGCAAAGGAGTTTCTTAAAATCCAGGTTACTCTCCTATGAGACTATTTAACCATTAATTAATATAGCAAACCTTAGAGTCCCAAAGTGTCAGGTTACAAGACAAATATTTGTATTTAGAGGAGAAATAGATCACAGAAAATTGAAAGCATCTAAATAATTTTGAAATTTACATTTTCTTCATGCCAATTTTAACGTATATAAAAACAGCAGAATAATCTGGTTAATCTTTTTTGGATTGTACTGGAGCAGCAATTTGACAGTGATTATCTGAGTAAAACAACCTTATGATTCATCAGGAGAGCATTTAAGGGAGAGATAAGAGATCTTACCTGTAATGAATAGACTCTATTAGTATGCCCCTGCAACGTGTGTAGACAGGTTTCAGTCTCTGGATCCCACACCTTTACCATAAAATCATATGCTCCACTAACAACCCTCCTGCCATCATATTGAACACAGCGGACTGCTGCAACATGACCCATCAAAACATGTAAACACTGGCCTGTCTCAATATCCCAAACCCTAAGAGTGGCATCTCGGGAACCGCTAACAACTCTGCAGAGGGAAAAACAGAAAAACAAAACAAAACAAAAAACCCATGTTTAGAATTTTTAATAATATAAGAAAACATGATAGATTTAGTCAAGGTTTTTTAGCTTTTTTTTTCTCACACAGGAACAACTCTTGTCAAAAAACCTTGGTATATAAACATACAATAAGGGAATGGGAAGTTGGGAAGCCTAGAATGCTTCATGCTTGGTTCCCTGACCTGTGGACCTTAGTTCCAGCACCTCGAGGTTCTGTGGGACTGAGTTTGAAAACCACTGTACTGTATTTTTTAAAAAAGCAGCAGTAGCTGCCTCTAAATATATACAATAAGATTTTGATTTTAGAAATAAAATGTTAACGTGGGCATATGTATAAAATGTTAATGGGAGAACTCTAGGTGGTAGTAGTTTAAAGAATTTAAACTTTCTTCTTTATGTTCTTTGCCGTTTTCCAAAATTTCAATTATGGATGCATATATTCCCTTGTGATTAGGTAAAAAATTCAATAAAGGTTATACAACAAAACAAGTCAGAATTTGGAATTTAAACAGCTGCAGATTTGTGTTTACACTATACATTCCAGTAAAAATTAACCAGTTTTAGACATGTCCTCAAACACAGGCTGCTTATGCTTTTAATGATTAGATTTATAAATATGCAATAGGCTATAAAAATATTGAGATATGCATTTTAAAATATATGTACATCTTCAAAAACAATGGCTATCCCTTAAACATGTGGTTCAACATTAGTGCTACACTCCTGAAAACCAGAGCAATATGCAAATACTGTAATCACTTTTGGATTACAAAACAAAGCTGAAAACTCAGGTATCCTTATGTCTTTCTGAAGAGATAAAGAAATACCACAGTTTCCATATTTGAAAAAGTAGAAAATTAAAGGGTTGAGAGATTTAAGTCAGAACATAATGGAAACTGGAATACAAGGTCTCTTGATACTCATCCCCCAAATTTTAACAGTACAGCACACTGCTCAAAGTAGATATAAATGACAATTGAAAAGGTACTCCTTTTCACATATTACAAATCTGGTGTGAAATCTGCTTAATGTAATGGTTCTTAATATAAGAAGATGCTATAGACAGAATTAAAGGTAAAGACTGCCATTGATTCACTGTAAGGACCTTACAGAGAGACCTTTTTTGACAAATGAGGTAGAAATCACACTTGTTTAACAGGGGTATGATGAAGATAACAGAAAGATAGGATTTTAATAGGAGGGCTTTACAGGAGGAGATAAAAGTAACAGCAAAGGCACTGAGAAGAAAAAGTCAAGCAATCCAGTTTGGCAGACACCATTTTGAAAACTGGATTGAGGATTTCTTCTTTAATTCGTTAGTCAACAGTAGGCTCACAAACACTTAAGAACTGGGCAGTGACACTATCATAATTATAAAAGGACTGTATGTCAGCTGTATAAAATGTAAGATGACCAAGTTAGAAAGTTGTGACACTAGCTCAGAATGAGAGAACCAATTACTCACAGGCCTCAGCTTTTGCCTAGACTTAGAGATAGGGTGGGTGTAAGGTGGGTAAGTAATTTAAAAAGGCTCAGACGCTTGAAGCCTGAATTTGTCCCACTTGAGAAATAAGAATATCAAAAAAAGAGAGAGAAAAAATGATTTCTGCTTGAACATGATGAGTCATCAAAGATACAGAACAATAAAAAGGATTAGAGAGTAGAGAGCTTCAAAGAGGAAGCCGACAACACTAGCAAATGAAAAAGGAAACTTACAGACAATCCCCAATTTTAAGACAAAACGCTATGGCTTTCCTAGAATAGAACCATCTGATGTCTAATAATTAAACGTAATTTAAGAGTTCATTATCACTATTTCAGTAACTCTATACAGAAAGGGCCCAAATTCACATAGAGGAAGAAGTCCCAACCACAATAAGATTTTCCCTTACCTTTTTTCATGAAGATGCATACAACGCACTGTGGAAGTATGCCCATATAAGGTGTGTATACATTCTCCAGTCTCTGCATTCCACACTTTGAGAGTCCGATCAGTAGATCCACTAATGATGATGTTGTCTCTCATTTGTGATGACCATACTCCACCTGTATGTCCCACTAATGTTCTCAGACACTGGAAAAACACTTAAGGTGATTACTTTTGGGTAGAAAGGAAAAGGGATTTAAATAAAATTTAATAGCTCATTAAAATTTGGAGTAAAGTTATTTATTCAATTTAGCTCTTCAGAAAATATTATTTTACACATCCGTATAAAATGATCCCACCACTATTTATAGTTTTGTTTATTCAAAGCATTATAAATTTATATAAGCACAAGCAATTGAGGAACATGTAGAAAGCAAACATATGATATAAAATATGATACAATAAAAAGGAAACATGATATGAAAGCAATTATGATAGCTCTGGTCTCTTTGATGAAATAATACTGAAATTGCAACTGGGTTTCTTCCAAGGAATAGATTCAATGAAAGTATGCCAAGAGTATTGGGTGTGGCTACATACCACATTTCATCTGAATCTGCCCCAGGGCAGTAGTTAGGAGCCAGTGAAGCTACTTCTAGACAAGTAAAGACAGACATTAAAGCCCTGAAATAAATCCCAAACTAATATTACACTATGGAAATACAAAGCTGCTTTAAAAAATTTTAACATCTGACTTGGCGTATTTATAAGATACTTGCCAAGAAGCACCATGGTAAAAGACATTTTAAAAGACATGGATTTTTTTTTGTTTTCATACTCTCTTCTGTTATTTTTTAGGTGACAATTACTTAATTCATGAAAATATTCTCTACTGGACAGATACAAATAAATATTTGCTAGAGAATCATTAAGGTATGATATGGTACACAGTCAAGCTGATTGCTTGGGCTATTTTTTTCTTCAAACTTACATTTAAATGCCTGGTCCACTCTCATCTCACAAGGGTTTGAGATAAGTATAAATTAACATGATTTATTAAGTTCTAAACTATAGGTAGGTTATCAACAAAGCAGTTCATAAGGAAAAATAAATATCCCTCAACCATACTTTTGAAAAACATTACAAAGTAATGAGGTATAACTTAGACAGTAAATAAAAGTGGGGAAAAATTGAGCCAAGAAAATATAAAGCACCCTTGAAAATGTTAAAATATCTGTCACAAACTATGTAAATGAAAAAAAATTAATGAAACCTCTATCATGAGAAACATCATCATCCTCATGCCATTGACTTTCATAAATACGGGGGAAAAAGCTAAGTTACGAGCTCTGATATTTGCTATCCAAATAATTGAGAATCAAGAATGAATTCTGGTTTTCTTTTTTCCAGTTGCTACTTGCAATGCTACACACAAAATTGTGACTTTGTGAAGTATAGGAAGAGTAAACTTACTTTGCCCGTGACTGCTGACCAAACTTTTAGAGTGTTGTCATCAGAACCACTAACTATTCGGTTACCACAAAACTGTAAGCATGTAATCACATGATCATCATGTCCTTTCAGCACCTATAAGATAGACGTACAGATTAGAAATATGTTAATTAAATTATGTTCTTTAAAATACTGGTCAAGAGAAAAATGAAGGCACAAACAGGAACGGTAATTTGTAGTCTATCTCTAGAATTATAATTTATATAAAATATAAAGCATTATTTTTCCTGGCTGACGAATCCAGAATTAAACATTTGATTGTTTCCACAGTCTATTATTTATACTCAAAACATCAACTATTAAAGTTTTACTGCATCAAGACCTCATGAAGATGGTTCGAACACCAATGTATTTGACAATAATCTATTTTATCTGTTCAAACCAGAAGAATATGCCTCTAATTTTACAACTTTGACACACAAGAACAAAATAAGCATCTATTAACCACAAAAGTAACAATTATTACCATTCTCAAAACAAAAAAAATCTATAACATATATATATTAGTATCACAATGTCTCCTCAAATTTTTTTCCAGTTGTAAAATATGCCCAATAATTTAAAGTGTTCTTACCATTCTTTATATATTTGAAATGTTTTAAGACAGAAAACCAGAATTATGCTTCAATTTATAAAAATAAGACACACAAAAGCCACCAATACCAAAATACAGACACTCCTCAAAAAATCACGTTTTGACTATGTGATCAGAGAAGGCAGCAAATTCTCAGGTAGAATGTGTATGACACAGTACAATTCAGCAGGATATTGAGAGATTTTCATTTAAGTAAGATAAAAAGATACTCAGTTTAACTTATCTTTTGTTCAAGCACAATTAGTTGTCAGATTAATTAGCAATAAAAGAATACTGTCAGTAATGCTTTCAGTTATTTTAAAATATATGGTTTTCTTTCCACAGAAGAGGAGTGTCAAATTATACAGTTTGCCAAGAAGTGAAATAGTACACTAGGTACTAACACTGATTAATGGTTTCTGTTACATTGTGCAGAGTTCAGTTACCTTAGGAGATTTGAGTTCTCCTCGCCTCCAGTTAGTATCAATTCTGTGCTGTCTGATGTATGCACTTTTCCATGGACTGTGTATGAAACCTGGTTTTATTACTTTTCTTCTCTTGATGTGCAATGGTTCATCAATCCCTGAAGTGTTACAGGTCAAGAGTAAATTGCCTTCACCAACAATAACAATTATACATTTTATAAAGTATTCCATCTTTCTCTCTGCTCAAAACCACTGAAATGTAAGACACTGTCCAACTGTTATCACAGTATGTAGCAATAATGTAAAGTTTGCATTTTATATGGCATATTTTTATATTCACTATTTCATTTCTTTCTCAAAATGATTCTAAAAGATGCTGGCGAAGGTGTGAGGAAATTGGAATGCTTGTGCAAATGGTGCACCTGCTGTGGAAAATGGTCTGGTGGTTCCCCAAAACAAACACAGAATTAACATATGATCTAGCAATTCCATTTCTGGATACATAAGCAAAACAATTAAAGGCAGAGCCTTAAACAGTTACCTGTACACCTATGTTCATAGCAGGATGGTTTATAATAACTAAAAGGTGCAAGCAATCCAAGGGCCCGTCGACAGATGGATAAACAAAATGTAGCATTAGATACATACACACAATGGAATAAAGGAAATTCTGACACATGCTATGACATGGATGAACCTTGAAGACATTATGCTAAGTGAAATAAGCTGATTACAAAAGGAAAAATATTGTATGATTTCACTTATATGAGGTACCTAGAGTAGTCAAACTCACAGAGACAGAAAGTAAAAGGCTGGTTGCCAGAGGCTGTGGAGAGGAATAATGGAGAGTTATAACAGGGGGCATGGAGTTTCACGTGAGGAAGATGAAGTTCTGAATACAGATGATAGTGATAGTTGCAGAACAACGTGAATGTACTTAATGCCACTGAAATGTACATATAAAAATGGTTAAATTGATAAATTACATATATGTTATCAAAATTTTTAAAAGATCATTAAAAAAATGATTGTATGGGAGAAGGGAAGGCAGAGATTAATCCCACTTTATGTATACAGATACTTAAGAAGGAAGATTTCACTGATTAATCCAAGTCCTACAGAGGTGAAAAGCAGGATGAGAAACCAAGTACCCTGGATCTTTACCTCAAACCTTTATTAACTGGACTAACCACCACCGCTTCCCACTTGACTATTACCACCATGAAGGGAATGACCACCTATAGAGTACCTGCATCATGCTCTATGATTCTTTCTTAAAAAATCTGCTTCTGAGGCACATAATACTTTTATATTTTTTCAAAAATATTTTTCTGGATGTCTGCTGGGGAAAACAACAACAACAACAACAAAACAGTTCTCCCAATACAAAGGATAACTATTCCTCTACTAAGGAAAAAGACAGGTTTCAAGAACATAAGCTCCATGATAGAAAGAGAACTTCAGTTCACTGCTATATCCCCCACCTTGAAGAAATGTCTGGCTCATAGGAGGTGTTCAATCAACATGTATGAAAAGAATTAATTAATACTAAATATTTGGATATTTAATTGGAAATGTAATTGTGGGGTTTCCTTTAAATCATCCTCATCTTGACTTTTTCATTGTTTATTAATTCTACTAGTGATAGGAAGCAAATCAGATATATTTGCTATTAGTTATATTGCTTGTTAAAGGGGTTAGCTGTAAGATTTGGGTCATTTCAATGTGTAGAATAATCTGTGGATTTTATTATAAGTAGGTGAATATTTTTATTTTTTCTACGTTTTCAGAATCACTCTGCTTTTCAAAGTATAAACATATTCTCTATGCAATTTTGAACCTTACCCTCTTCTTTGCATTTCTCTCTCCAGAGAAGGTTGTCTTCAGCCAAAATTCTCCAATAGCGACATGTCTGAGCCGCTTGTAGCAGGTCTTTGGGTTCCAGGAATGAAAGCACATAGAGTGCCAACTAAGAAAAAAATGCATAGTATAATACCCATATTTAAATAAATATATATTATATGTTAATTATTCTCCACAGGATGAGATACTTGATAAATATAATTCTGCACTCTGATTTTTAAAATTATGAAAGGCAGTAACTTCATTCCTAACAAATATATACCAGATAAAAAACACACACACACCTTATGGTTTTTATGAACTTCACTCTACTCTTTACCTCTTCAAGGACTACTTATTAAAGCTCTCTGTCTCTGCTTTTGCCTTGCTCTGTGAGCCTCAACTTAATAATTCTTTTTTATTTTATTTAT
>NW_016805059.1:5988056-6007241 GCF_001698545.2 Rhinopithecus bieti | reverse complement strand
TGGCACTATTCACAATAGCAAAGACTTGGAATCAACCCAAATGTCCATCTGTGACAGACTGGATTAAGAAAATGTGGCACATATACACCATGGAATACTATGCAGCCATAAAAAAGGATGAGTTTGCGTCCTTTGTAGGGACATGGATGCAGCTGGAAACCATCATTCTTAGCAAACTATCACAAGAACAGAAAACCAAACACCGCATGTTCTCACTCATAGGTGGGAACTGAACAATGAGATCACTTGGACTCGGAATAATTCTTTTTTAAAAAAATGTTATTAGTTGTTTAACTTTGTTCTCTATCCTACTACAATGTAAATTCACTGAAGATAGGACCTAAATGCTTGCCTGACACACAAGAAATGATTTTTATATATTCTGTGTGGTATGACTTCAGATCATTTCTGATTGATATGTATCATAGTTAATAGTCTTCAAATCAAAGTGTTTATTATCATAATGAACTTTTGAAACACTTACACCCTTGACTGTAAATGACAAAGAGGGACAATTATTAAACCATTCCATAGACATATAAAAGTAATTGGGTTCTAATTACTTTACATTACTTATAAGGATCTTCTTGATGGGCCACACAGAGTTGTATATTTGAGCTAACTCTTTGGTATACCACTGATTTAAAAATTTTGTTTATAATACTTGTAAACTATTAATTTTTTTCAGTGTGTCAGTTCAAATAAAGAGGAAAATAAAGAGAAAAAAGAGAAGGGGAATTAAAGCCTCTGACTGCTTATTCAAATAGCCTCACATATCATAAAATTTTAAATTATGATACCAGGAAAACAATTTAAATAGAGCAATTAAGTTCAGTTTTCACATGAACTAAATGACAAGAACTAAAACAAATTATCCATTAAAGGGTCAAGGGTCATAGAGGGAGTAAAAGCACACTTTTAATTATTTTTGATGCTAAATATAAATTATATAATATAAATTATGCTTTCCCAATTACTTTACATATATAAGGAATTCATCATGGGCTGGTGTAGTGGCTCACTCCTGTAATACCAGCACTTTGGGAGGCCGAGGTAGGTGGATCACTTGAGGCCAGAAGTTTGACACCAGCTTGGCCAATGTGGTGAAACCCCATCTCTCCTAAAAATACAAAAATTAGCCAGGTGTGGTGGTGCACACTTATAATCCCAGCTACTTGGGAGGCTGAGGCATAAGAATCACTTGAATCCGGCAGGTGGAGGTTGCAGTGAGTCAAGATCACGTCGCTGCACTCCAGCCTGGGTGACAGAGCAAGATTCTGCCTCAACAACAGCAGCAGCAAAAACTCACCATTAATTACATATTTACTATGTATTTGTTGAATATTATATATTCAGTATACTCAGTAAATACTGTGTATACAAAATACTCCAACCAGCCGGTATTCAGTTTACCACTACTACTGATGAATGATAGTGAAAAACTTTTTGTGAAATAATTACTTTTGGTATATCAGAGAAGACCAGTATTATGCAGAGAAGCTGAGTTGTTTAAAATAAAAAGGTATAACTATATTCAACAATACTCCCACATATGTAATCTCAATATTGTACTTAACAGATACTCCAAAAGCCACTTAATTTGGGAATTAGCAATTAATCAAAGCCTAAGCAAGTTCACTTTGTGTCAGTATAGCAGTAATGTGATGTTACCATTATTAGTCTGTGTGTAATTGTAATTTAACATAGAAGTTATCAGGCACAAAAATATTTGTGCAAAAGAGATGCTAATTAATGACCAAGATATTTATCTAAAAACAGAAAAAGTCTATTCTTTTCTTTGCTTTAGTTACCTAACTAAAGTAGAAATCAGGTAATATACAGAAATAGTCAATGGATCTTAAAGACTAGGAAACAACAAATCAAGAATAGCTTAGATTTCAAAAGTACATCCCCAAATCACCAGGTAAAATTTCCAGCATTAATAGCGATTATGAGATCATCTAGTCCAGCGCATTAAAGAGAAACATAAAGAAATCCTAAGGCGCTAAAGAAAGCTGAAGTGCTAACTTTATAGGTTACTGGCACACCTTCCTTAAAAGTAGTGAAGACCCTAACTCAACCAAGAACTTCAACTTATTAAATGTTTGCCTATGTCCATCTAGCCAGTTCCATCAAAACATCTAAGCAATACAGAAAATACACAAAGCAAAACAAAAAAATACAAAATAAAAAATCAGAAAAGAAGGTTAAACTAGAGAAAAACTAGAGCACAAATATGCTGTCAACAAGGTTATGTTTTACAAGGTTTTGAATTAAACTGCCAAGCCAAAAAGAAAATAGCAATTAGTTGCATGATTCTTACTATGTATTATGAGCGAGTATACCAGTTCCCTCAAAGGAAGCAAGGTTTTGTCATGTAGGGCTCTGAAATGGACTGAATGTCTATATTCCCTCAAATTCATGTTGAAATACTAACCCTCAATGTAGGAAGTGAGGTGTTTGGAAAATAATTAGGTCATGAGGTTGGAGTCCTCATGAATGGAATTAGTACTCTCATAAAAGGGACATCCCCCCCTACGCCCACCCCCACCCCCCCAAAAAATTAACCAAGTGTGGTGGCTACTCAAGAGGCTAAGGCAGAAGAATCGTTTGAGCCTAGGAGTTTGAGGCCGTAGTGAACTATGATCATTCTGCTGCACCCTAGCCTGGGCAACAGAGTGAGACTCTGTCTATCCAACCACTATGGTAGGGAGTTACGGGTTTCTTATAGCCAAGTCAAATGGTCCAGTTAATGCAGTTTTCTATTCATTTGTTTTAAAGGTAAAACCCAGATAAGTATTTCTTCCTAAAGACCACTTCTGCCAGAGAAAAGTTCTTGAATTGAAACCTATTTCAGATAATTATCTCTTCCTTGTCCAACTCTGTAAGAATTCCTATTTTTTATTTTTCTCTATAACCTATATAAAAGACAACCACGTTATACATAGAAGGTAGCCAGTATTTTCCCACAGTATCCCACTGTATTTCAGTGGATTAAACTAGTCAAGGAAAAAAAAATTTTCTTTAATGTTGGCTAATCCTCTATTAAGAATTTCAGGTTTTGCTCTATCATAAGATTATGATTTTCCTGGTATTCACTTATAAAATAAAGACAATGTTATTCATCACAACCCTCCCATGTGAAACTAGTGAGACTTCTGTCAAGCTTGAGATCAGTAAGTAAATGTTTGTAAATAGTTTTGAGATATGTCCAAAGGAATTATAAGAAAAATAAGTCCATTTCCTGACAAGAAGGTAATAATGTTTTAAATAATACTTTGTTTCTGAGAAGATAATATTTTCTATACCATTATTTATCCACATAGACAAGCATTTTCAAAACAGGAAATGTTTTCCTGGTAGTTGAAAACAAGAGGGAAACACAGATGATATGCTAAACCAAGGCTCTCCCTTAGTCTCCTATCTAACTAATTTCACTTCTTTTTCCCCAGGCAGTCCTTAAAAGAACACTTAAACCGAGAGAATCTTTATTGGATTTACCCTGGTTATTGATTATTTGTTTTTAATTCTTAGATTTTTCAAAATACTTTCATATTCTGATCTTAAACCACATTTTGTGTGTTAAGAAGTTATTATGGAAATTCAAATAAAGCAAAACAAACCAAAAACCTCACCATTATTAGAAATAAGAGAAAAAAATGAAATGAGAAAGTCTGCCTTTTAACCAAAGTGATACCCTCTAAAATACGGAGGATATCACTAAGAAAACTACGGAGAATATATCAAAGGTGAAGAAAATCACTTTCAGTCAAATACTTATGTAAATGTTTCCCATTATTAATGCCCTTCTGGAAGCAAAGAGAGCTGATGTCACTTTCATAAGCTAAATCTATTCAAAGGATTCAGTTTTAGAACGAGTTAGCAAAACTAAAATTTTATTTTGGGCCAACATCATTTTAAAAGCACTCAGTAGAAAACACATTTCAGGAAGAAGAGATTTTCTACACTCTGCTCTTTGCTGGAGTTATGCTTAGTTCCATGCATTAAATATGATACAACTATTTTATTCATATCCAACATGCAATTCTAATTGGGACTACCTTTAATACCATTAGGGTATTTAGAATGATAATCTTAAAAAATGACTCCTTTTCTGTTCAAATTTGAAGTTTCAGGATCATTTGAAATGGTATATTAGTATTTTATATTGTATTCTTAGCTGATATATAACTAGTGGCATATGCATATGACTTACGAAAATATAAATCATGGTGATGCTGATTATTTAATGTTATATATAATATTTCTGTTCACTGACAAAATAAAATTACTAGGTCTATAATATCAATAAAGGAACTGTATCTAAACTATGCCTTATTTATAGTTATGAATGCCCATATAATCAGTCTATGATAGTTTCAGCTTACATAAAAATATAAAAAGAAATAGGCATAAATAATTCCCAAAGAAGTGCTGTTAGCATGTAATTAGTATGGGATATCTGTATTTGTGTAATGGAGATGGGGAGGAGAATGATTAGAAAAATATATACACGTGAAAGTATAGTATTTGTATTTAAAATAATTACACAATGTAAGTACCAGAGAACTAGAATTCAATAGAATCATAAAACTATTGGTCTTGAAGGGACTTAAGATATACAATAAAATAAGAGAAAAAATATTGCTATTTTAATAAGGTCAGAATTTTAAAAAATCTACTATAATGAATATACCAAGATAACCAAAGGCTGGGCTTCAAATAACCCAGCAAAAAAATATTGGTAAATAAATAATCAAATTAGTGAAACTCAATAGTTACTCTCATATATATGACTTATTCAAGTAGTGGAAAAGAGTTACTTAGTCCACATACATACTTTAATCTGACAATTACATTATTAAGTCATGGCAATGTATCAATTTACAGCCCTCTTTACCACTAATTAAGAGTGTCAAACTGACAATACTGAATACAATAATTAGCATGACAATGTTTAAAGGTGGTAGCTGTTGAGTTATATATTCAAATAACACCCAATGAAGAATGTAATTGATAATCTTTACCTCTTTAGGGAGCAATGAAATGAAGTCTCGTTGAAACTGGGGTTCTATCACTTGCATCATATGTTTTACTTGTGTTGGTTCACAACTATCAATGAGTTCATCTAAAGCAAGCAATTTCTCTGGTCCGCTCCAGCTCTATCAAAGAGAATTAGAAATTTTTATTGTGTTAACAGATGTCCCAAATTATAGGCTTATAAAGGAAAACTCACATCTACACACAACCATAGTTGAACAAGGTAGAACTGTAAAAAAAGTGGCTCCTTACAGTGACATTTTTTCCACAAGGCATTGAAGAATGCATTTAATTTCATCGCTTACCAACCACTTTTATTTTGTAAAAGGTTTAAAAAAAATCATGTTTGACAGAAAATAGTTTTCATTACATTAATTATAATAGCTATATGTTCATCTACCACCAAGTCACTAACTGAGAAGCCAAAATTTTATTCCAGAAACATCATTTTGGGTTACTGAGTAAATAATAGAAAATTTTGACAATTTCTCTACATTCTTTCTAGTGAGCACCATAAAATTAGACGGTTTTAATAAGGCATCATCTGAAAGGAGACGAGCAACATCATTCAGAGAAAAATTAGTAACTGGATATATTACACATTTGACAAGTGTCTTCCACAAATTAAACAGGCTTTGATTTGTTATGTGAAAACAAATACACAATAGAAAATAGAATAAACAATAAAAACAATAAACAATAGAAAATAGTAGCTGATAGTGGTAAAATTAGAATATAAATAAAGGCCAAAAGAGGGTAAGAAAGAGATGCACTATAAAAACACAAAAACACATAATTATGCTTCAGAAATAAGAGTTCCTTTAAATGACATCAGGGGATCATCTTAAAACATTATTATTTTCCCCCCAGTGAAGAACACCTGCACAGAAAAGCCATGGTTCTTAAAAGGAAAAACTAAAATGCCATGTGAATAATTCAAAATGTTACAATTTCACACATTTAATTAACCTAATACTTAAATGAAAGAACATTCTTAAGCAGGCCTTTCTTTCTGCAAATCTATACTGATTTAAGTACCATTGTAAGAATTATTGTGTCCACTTCAGAAGTGGGTGAATACAGAATAGGTGAGGTTTTCAGCTAAAAAGATCTGGATTTTGCCATTCCATTTCTTGTCCAAACAAGAAAACTTGATCCAAGACATGAAATACGTAATAACTGACAAGAGATATACTAAGGATATGAGAAGCTGTATTTGGAATACTTTTTAAAGTATTTACCTCTGTGGAATCTACAATAAACTTCTTCTCATCTTTCTTATCATAAAGTATGTGTTAAATTGGCAATACCATAAAACATTTCAATGGTATTTATTTCCATAATATATTCCATATTACCACCTAATGTTAAGGAAATACAGGTTCCAATCAGTTGTGTCCCTTCCTTTTGTTTCTACAAATATATGTATCCAGAACATTCACCCTGAGTCTTACTTTGTACCTTTTTTGGTCAGGGGGAGGATTTATTATACATAGAAATGTAAAATACTCATAAACATGTATATGTACACACGTGACCAATTAAAAGCAGTTAATGTGAAGTTTAATTATCTTGTTTGGTTTCTCTTACATAACTTCAAATACTGGTTTAAACTTACCTCTTTGACATAACTTATAGTGATCAATCTCCACTCATGTCTCTCCATTTGGTATCAATAGAACAAACTCATTAATTTATTGATTCACATCCCTCACAGGATTTGAAGTGGGTTTTGATAAAATGCTATTCCTCTCCATCTACATCACAGACAATGCATGGACACTAGTATAAGGACATGCTCATTTTGAGTGATAGATAACTATGCTGACTTGATTAAAATGTAGCTTTAGGCCAGGTGTGTAGGCTCATGCCTGTAATCCCAGCAGTTTTGGGAGGCAGAGGCAGGAGGATCACTGGAGCTCAGGAATTTGAGACCAGCCTGGCAACATAACGAGACCCTGCCTCCATAAAAAAATAAGAAATCAGCCAGGCATGGTGGAATGCGCCTGTAGTCCCACCTACTTGGGGGGCTGTGGCAGGAGGTCAAGTCTGCAATGAGCTATGATCACGCTACTGCACTCCAGCCTGGGTGACAGAGCGAGACTTTGTCTCAAGAAAAAAAAAAAAAAAAAAAAAAAAAAAAAAAGCTAATATATGAGACATATCTTTCATCAAGGCTTTTGGAGGATAGGGTGTAGAATTAAAGAAGACAGGACAGACGAACAGATGATAAACATCTAATTCAGACCTTAGCTAAGTATTTGAAACTGTGTCAGAAATTTCCATATATTTAAGAAAAAGTACATGGAAAAAAATCATGCCTGTATAACAAAATATATCTAAGACTCTAAACAATATTTGAAACAATGCATTTTTATTTTATTTTAAAGAATCTTTAATAAGAATCCAAGACAATTTAAAATGTCTTAATCTAAATTATATATATACTCAGTAGATGTTACTTTGTGTTATTTTATTAAAAACTGATAAAGATGAGTAGCATAAGAAAATGAGACTGTTTCCACTGACCATACATATTCAACAGTTCTATCGGTTAAAATCACATCTCTTTGGTGATTCTAAACAAAGATCTGGACCATAAAAACAGCTTTCCTCTCTCCAGCCTGGAGTCCTTCCTGAACTTCAGACCTGTATATGTTGTTGCTTTTTAAACATCTATTTTGGATATGTAATTGAAACTTAACATGTCTATGATCTTTCCCTCCAAATCTGTACTTCTACAGTCTTTCTCATTTCAGTAAAATAAACTCTATTTTACCAGTTACTCAGGCCAAGAAGTCTTTGGTCATTCCTGACTCCTCCCTCTCTTTTACCATCAGACGGTTATGATCCAAATGAACTCATAGCCTTAAACTTTAAAATATATCCACAATCTGACTATTACTACACTGGATTGAGCTACCAGTATGTCTCACCTACATTATTCCTATAACTCCCTAAGTGGTCTTCCAGTTTTCTACCTTTGGCTCTTCGTTCTACTATCCACACTGTACTCGGTGCTACTGTTAAAGTCTTAAACCTTCTTAAAACCTTCTAATGGCTTTCCATTTCACCCAAAGTAGAAATCAGTCTTTAGGGTGGCCTACAACATACTAATTTCCCATTACTTTTCCTCTTATTTACTCTGCTCTGCCATACACACTCTTTCTCTGCTGTAAACACTCCAGGCACACTCAGTTTCACAACATCTTTCCTTGCTGTTTCTTGGAACATTGTTTCCCTAGATACTCACATGCCTTGCTTCCTTATTTCCTTCCCTGAGCAACCTTTCTAAAATTGTAACCAGTTCCAAACCCATCCACCTTATCCCCTTCTGACTAGAATGCAGGTTTCATGAAAAAGGGTTTTTTGTCTGTTTTTTTCACTATTGCATACCACACCTAAGTAGGGCCTCGCACAGAAAAGGTACTTAATAAGTATTTATTGAATAAATAAATGAGTCCCAAAAGAATCAGGAAATGCTATCTCTAGATTAATGCTGTCATCTCAATTTTATCTCTAGAGAGTGTTTCTATTCTTTATATTTGATGGTAGCACTAGGACTTGCTTGCTGATTCTGGCTCCAAGAGTGGTTTCAAATTTTGTATATATACAATTAAGCACAAGGGACATATACACTTACATGAAACCCTTGCAGCTAATGACTACGTGTGTGTATATGAAATAACCTACAACAACAATTAACGAAGAATAGTTGAGAGAGAACTGAATTGGGGATCAGGAAATAATTTTAGGAGATAACTGTCATTATAATTAGGTTACAGTTTAACCTCTTCAGGCCTTGGTTTATCTGCAAAAGCGAAGTGTTGGATAACTCTTTTAATTATTATTTTACTGCTACTTGAGAAGTGGTTATCTCGGAAAAGAGGAAAAAAAAAAAGTACTTCCTTTGGCCTTTCATGGTAGTCTTGTTGGAACATATTGAAGGGCAGAGGAAAAACATCCCAGGTTCAGAAGTAAATTTTAATTTGAGGACAAAATTGCAAATGCAAATTTGAAAATTCCCCATGGAAGTGGTGTTTTATTTCAGGTAAATTAGAGCATAGAGGTAGTAGAGAAGAGTAGAAAGAGCACTAAACTGCAATCAAGAGCCTGGGCTTCACCAGGAGACTCACTGTAGAATCACATGGAAGTCTCTTAATGAGTCTGAGTCTCAGAGAACCCACCTACACAGCGAGAGGCTTGGTCCAGGCCAGTGGTTCCCAAATGCCGATCAAGGACAGCAAGAATTACTGAGTTCTAAGACCCAACAGCAGAGAATCTGATTCAGTGGCTGAAGACATTTTATTTTTTAAACAAACAGTTCATCCAGTGTTGATGTAGATGATTCAAAGCAGCACTTGTGAACCACTGGTCTGGATGATCTTTAGTGTCCCAATTAGATAGACTGTTTTATAATCTTGGGTAGTACTGCACCTGAATTTCATGTGGTAAAGAATTCACTTCTCTAGCACCTCTAGCACATGGTTATCCAGGCGGTTTGAACAGTTCCAGGATTCGAGTAACTTATCTCCCATTCGACTGTGGGCCAGTTTTAATTGTTAAGTTTAACTTAATGCCAAAATCTGACTCAAAGAATATGATTCAGGTTTTACTTTCTGAAGAAACCAAGAATGAGTCTTTTCCTACTTTTATACAAAAGTCATTAATATATTAAAAACAGACATCACATTTTCCCTTAGTCTTCTCTAGCTCCAATACATGACTTTCTTCAAGTTGTTCACACAAAACAAGGTTTTTAAATCACTGTGTCCCAAGTACAATTTCAAAGTAATAATAAATTCAATTTTTGGCACCATCCTGTGGGTTTTAACCTTTCGTTGAGTAGCAAATAAGATGTAAATAAACGAGGTTTGAGAACATGTACAGTTTCTAAGTGTTCCCATGAAACCTAACTAAATCTTTCAATGGAGAAGTTTTTTCTCCATTTTTAATATCAAAACACATGTATTTTATACTTATCATTTTAAAATATTTTTAGTATAACATCTTTTCAAAGTACATAAATAGCTTAATTCAAATATGCTTTAATTAAAATAATGCAAAGCTAATGACATCTGTGTAAGGTTAAAGTTCTTCCATATCACTTTATCTTTGATCCTCACACCAACACTGTGAAACTAGTGTTAATGGTCCCTTTTTAGATGAAGAAAATTTCTGAGGTCCACTAAGATTATTTCTTGACCAAGGGAAGAAACTAACATTTGTTGAGTCTCTAATATATTTCCAAGTATAACTTTAAGCAGATGTACATGTTTTCTCCCCTTTGACAACTTTTTAATGTTATGTGTTTTATAGAGTGTGAAAATAAAGGGAAGAATGGTTATATATTAATGAAGTTATTGTTTTTAAGAGACAATGTCAAAATTTGAACTAAGAAGTTGTCCTAAGTCATTTGTGCTATTCTCAAGATGCTTCTGAATACAAATTTCAATATAAAATAATGTTCATGTAATTAATTTCTTTACCTAGTCTGAAAATTTTAAGTGAAAAACCATTTATTGGCACCTGAATGATATAAACAAGCCAAACAAATGACCAACTCGCTTCCCTAAATTAATCTGAAGCATCAATCTGACTGCCATACAAAGTGGATCAATGGCTACTGAAAATTCAAATGGTATAAAATTTCTATTTTTTTTTTTTTGGTTTTTGTCTTTAATTTGCACTTCTATTTTCCAGTGGCATTCTGTTTCAGTCCTCTTTTATGCAAAATGGAATATCATTTGTTCATACTCAATTTATAAACAGAGTACAGACTACTCTGTCAGAACTGATGGAGCTGGACCAAAACAATGCTGTATCACTGCCTTAGGAGCAATAGCAAAACAGTAAGGGGACAAGCTCTCCCATATTGCTTATTATGCAACAGAAAAGTCATCATGAAATGCCCCCAAAGCATATTTGTAGAAATCATGCCAGTTTAATTATCCCTCAACTATCTCACATAGGTCAACTCATGACTTCCCCACTTTATTATGAAATTATATCTCTACAAGTTAGACATTAAAGCACTGTAAGCCTTTAGGCAAGTAAATCATTTCTAGTTACTCTGGGACCAGCCCTGAAAATAAAGGGCAGTGTACAACAATGAGGCCTTGGGTGTGTCAGAGACAGACATGGTACTCAAAAGATGAAGGTCCTTATCTACCCGTCTAGTTGACCTTTTGCTGCTACAGATTTCTTTGCTACAGAATATTTATCTGAAAAAATAAAATAAAATAAAATACTATACCTGCAGGGGTAATTCCACATGCTATTCCTGTTAACTAAGAACAAGTTTTTTTCACTATACCTACTTCTTTCACAGGACCAAAAGCTAGTCTAACATTCTTTAGCTTATTGAATAAAGTTTTTTTTTTTTTAATATGAACATTTCTGAAATTGGAATGCATCTAAAAAAATCTATGGTGTCTCAGATTTGATGAAATTCAGTATATGGTAACATTTGGACATTTCATTTAACAAGCATGAACTAGCTAAACAAGCAAACGGTGTACAATGAACTCTCTAAAATATCCTGACTAAAATAAAGCTGAAATGCCTCTTCCTATGGATCAATATTAGAGAGTCCCCTTAAAATTGCGAAATATCCCAGATAGTAAGCAAAGAATATTCAGGTATTCCAAAACGTTGGAAAAAATGAGCCCTACCACAGAAAAAGTAAATCTTACTCTGAACTTCCTTCTGATGAGAAATAAGCCTTTTCATATAAAATAAGCATTTTGGAGGTTTTCTACAGTGATGATAAAACTATTGCTAATAGTGTAATTTTCAATTATGTTAGTATTTTCTTATAAAAATATTAAATCAGTGAAATCATGTGATATGAAATCAGAATGACATATGCTGTTCATACTATATGCATGTGCTAGCATGGCAACACACAACCATACTCCTACCTCTTTGGCTTAATCAGAGATGATAAAATATTTAAATTTTTTTTAAGGCTATGTAAGTGTCCGAGTTTTATTTTCACCTCTTATTGATGGATAGATTTCCTGTTAAAAGATGAACGAAATTAAAAATTCAGAATTCCTGAGCGGTATGCCAATAGGCACACCAAAAGTACAACATGAAGTTGAACATTGTTACAAACCAGTCAATGAACCAAGCAAAGAATAACTGCAGGGGTGGGGGTAGGAATAGATCCTGTGGGGAAAAGGTAAGTTAGGATCAACAAATGACAATGAAAAGAAAACTTAAAAAAATTCTTTGTTAATTCAGTGGCCTATAACCACTCTTTAACAACAATAAAATATAATTGTTCATCATTCCTCTAACCCAGATTCTTTAGTACCACTGACATTCTGGGCTGGATAATTATTCTTTGGCATGGAGATCATCCTTTATATTGCCTCTACTTACTAGATACCAGCAGTGTCCTGTGCCCCATCCCCTCAGTTACAAAATAAAAAACGTCTTGAGACACTTTTGTCTCAACCAGGGGAAAACTAATCCCTGTTGAGAGCAAGGCTCAAATCTTTCAGTTACCAACCAAAAAAAGGTTATCCTAGTTTTTCAGAAATCACCTGAAGGGTAGAAAATAATTTTAAAAATCCATTTAAAAGCAATAGTGCTCCAAGTTACTTTTCTAGCTACAGAAGAAAAAAATACATTTATCTCATATTCATCTAGGTATTTAAAATATTAGGGTTTACAAAGTGAACACTTTAAAAATCTGAAACACTAAAAGTCAAATAAAGTATCATCTTTATCAACCATTATTCCCTTATGCATTGATTAAATACCTAACCATTCATGCAGCCAGAGGTAGGGTAGTATATTCATTTTACATTAGTATGGAGGCTAATATCATATCTTTACTTTATTTATATTATTTATTTACAACAAATAACTGAGTGAATACTTAATCCTTGCCATGTATTTTGCTAAACACTTGATTTATATGCATTATCTTACTGGAAGAGGAGATAAATCAATGTAGTATCACTATCTTAGGTTATAAAATTCATAATATTCAGGGTTTGGTTGTAACCAATCTTCCCTGTAAATGTCCAAAGAATATAAATACAATTAAAATATAGTAATCGGGATTCAAGTACGGTAAGCCATATACAAGCATGGCACTGAAGAAAATAAGCTGTATTAACTCTAGCTAGCATGGTTCTTAAATTACTCTTAAATGCCTAACTTACAAGCAATGCAGTTTAGAAAACTAGACAACCCAGAAATTCAAACAAAGGGGAAGAGGAAGGTTGGTCTTATTATTTAAAAAGCAATTTAAAAAAATGTCAGTGCACAGTTACACAAGTAAGTATTGGACTTCCTCAATTATGACACTCAAAATTGAGTTCCCTTGTTTTAATAGCATTTTAAAATTGAAATACATATCACATAACATTCACCATTTTAAAGTGTATACTTCAGTGCTTCCCTATATTCACTCTGCTGTGCAACCATCGCCACTATCCAATTCCAGAACATTCCATCACCCAAAAGGAAAATCTGTACCTATTGGCAGTTAGTCCTTCTCCTCCCCCCATTGCCAGGCAACCATTAATCTACTTTCTGTCTCTGTGGATTTGCCTATTCTGGATATTTTATATAAAGAGAATCAACATGTGGTCTTTTGTGTTTGGCTTCTTTCACTTGGCAGAATGATTTCAAGGTTCATCCATAGTATAGCATGTAAAAGTGCTTCCTTCTATTTTTATGGATGATTAATCCCTTATTTTGCAGCCATTAAGTGAAGCATTTCAAGTACTATGTTCAGATATGTCACCTGAAACATTTTCAGCCATTCCTGGAGGCCTGTAGGTGGCTGGACAGATGTAATTCGGCGTCGTTGTTGCCCTTGGCCATTGGCTGCTCTGAGGTCCCCAAAAGTTGTTGGTGTTGCTGAACATGGTACAAGCCCAGTGGTACTACAAAAAAAAAAAAAAGGAGAGAAAGGAAAAAAGGAAAAAAACAAGAGTGAAAGCAAAAATAGATGCTTATTAATAATAGATTCTAGTACAAAGAATGATGATCTGGCATATTTCAATCATCAATTCAATTAATTACATTTCTTCCCAGAGATCACAGGTAAACAAAACCTATTTGCGGTTCTTACAGTAAGTTTCCTCCCTCCTACGTAACACCTGTTATTATCGCAGAAATGCTAATTGCAACCAAATAACAGAATCTCCATGACAAAACTGCAAGTTGTTAATATATACAAATAATGATAAAATATTTCCTTAGAACATACAAGTCCCACTTCTCCTATGACTGGTCTTCAGTGACATAAGTAAAAGTTTAAATTTTCTTTATACAAAGGGTTGTGATACTTTATTAATGCTTTAAAAAACTCATACATAGAAATACTATGTTCAAATGTTTTGAATTTCAAGAATCACATTATTCCTTAAGTTTGCCCCAGATGCCTTCAAAATTGTCTATAATATTTCTAATTTTTTATTGCTATTTATAAAGCTTGGTCTGAATAGTTGACAGGACTCAGTCTTGATTAGAAATACATTTATTCAAAACAGGCATTAAGAACTTATATACAAAAAACTAAATAAGATCATCTAAACATTTTTATACAGTAATTTAAATTTTGAGATTTAACTGTCTCAAACTTGAAATTCAATTCTGCCACCAGTAAAATCAGGATGACTAGATGATCTCTCTAAAATTGTCTAACTACCCTAAAAATGATCAATTAATAGCAGAAAGAATATAGATATATAACTATATTATGAATGTATTAGTTTCCTTTCTAATTTCTGCATGTAATTAAACTAAACTCACGGTAAATATTGGGTATCCATTTTAAAGACCTTGGAAAAAAAGCAGCAGGAAGGTCTGTTTTAATGAAATTATATTTGAAAAGAATTTCTCACTCAATTCATTGAGCTATGTTGATTATTTTAAATTCAAAGAACACTTACAAATTGCATCATAATAGTTAACAATCAAACTCTGATAAATTACTAATGAAACAACTCCTCCAGCTTTTTTTCTATCCAGCGTTATTTTGTTAAAAAAATGTATCTCAGTCACCAGATTTTACAGAAGAGTCTTCTTATCTACCCCCTTTAAATCCTCTAATAGTATAAATTGAAGACAATCTTTAACAGTCAACAATTAAATCTATCTTTCAAATTCAAAGGTAAGTTCTATTTTCTTTTTCTCCAAAATAGGATGTGTTTATAACAAATTTTGACGGAAAATCATAGTTTTATTAGCAAATGTCAAAATACGACAAAATATCAAATATATATTTTCCTAACCAAGAGTCTCCAAAAAAACATGGAAATAAAATGCTGTTTGGTCTAATTTTGCTTTAATAAAATTATGTATTAACAAGCTAAAATAAAACCTGTGCCTTTTCAGTTGCTTTGTCAATAAAAAGTGAGCAACAAAAAACAAATTTTACTAAAATGTGCTCCGTAATAAACATTCAGCACTCATTTATTCTAAGTCGCCTTAAAAACAAGTGAACAATGTAATACCTTTGTCCTGGTATCAGCCATATTAATTGAAGACTGATACATTTAAAAAATAGCATTAACAGTTTAATATTAAATGCAAATTTCTCATCCAAGAAATATTTTATCATGACTAGAAGGGAAAAGCAAAATGAAGTGAATAGTTTCACTTGTCTCTCTATCCCTCCACACCCTCTGGTGGAAGTGCCAAAACACAGTAAAACTGTCAAAAGGCAAAGACTAACAGGAAGGGGGACAGTTAATACAAAAAAAATCACAAAGAAAACCAGCTCCTGAATAAGAGATAGCTTCATTTTTCTCTTCTGTATTATCTCTTCACTTTTTGAATGTAAGACTATTCCAATTATTATGATTTTCAAATTTCATAAAAGAGCATTTGAAAGAAATTATTTTTACAGCTGAAATAAAAACAAGCTATTTTTCTGTAAGAGACACAATCTGTAATAATGTTCAATAAAAAATTGCATCTGAGCAATGTTAATTGTATTGCATCTTATAGAATAAAAATAACTAAATCGAAATATTTTGAGAGAAAGGAAGAAATGTCATAACCATAAAGTTCTTGTGGTTTCTACTGTTAAGTTTTAATCACTTATTTTAAAAACTGGCAATTATACAAATAATTCTGTTTTAAAGACCAAAAAAAGCTCTAAGATACTTCTGTCATTTAAATTTTAAAATACGACATTCCAAGTGACATTCAAAGCCACTTTTAATTGGCTGGGTAACAGACATTGTGCTTAAGTTAGCCTAATTAGTGTGAGAGTGGGAAAAGTTTTATACTGATGTAAAATTCAAAAATGATGGGGACTGAAATAGAAAAAGATTACAATTATATTTAGTTGTTATGGAAACTATTCTACTGGTATGGAAATGTATGTGTTAAAAACTTAAGGCCTACCAAGCCCATAAAAGAAAATTTCTAACATATTAATTTCATGAAATAAGATTTAGTTAGTAGTTGTTTTATTTCACTGCTAATAAACGTATCTTCAAATTTCCATACATAAATGTCTACCCTAGAACAGCTGTTGCTATAGTAACAAGACACAGGGGCTCATATTCATATTTTATGGTTTACTTTTTAGAATTCCTTAAAAATTGTAATTTTAAATTTTTGATAATTTCTGCTTATGTCATACTTCAAATGTATTAGTAATAAACCATAAACTAAGGTGGTATTCCTCTTCTTATTTAAAATGATATAGTTCTCAATTTCCAGTAATCTCAAAATGTGTTAAACAGTCAACCGTACTAGTAACATTATTATTCTACAAGAATAAACTAAAACACTTTCAGAATCAACTCTAAAAAACGGAGAATCACGACATAATCAATCATTATATTTAATATTACCTTGTATATTCTGAGACTTTGCATGGTTTCTTTCCCAAAGAAAAAGAGCGGACCTCAGAACCATGGTCCAACTTTCTTTTCATCTATAAGGTAAAACAAACAAGATATGTTTTTTAAAAATTGTCTAAATCTTGAGACAGCATGGTTAATATTTTAAATTCTTAAATTTTCATATGCCTACAACTGTAATTATATATATAAAATAAATGTGTCATAGTTTCTTCTATTTGTTCTACTTTGTTTTCCTCTGAATGGAATGGAAAGGTGAATTTTTCCCCCTAATATTTTATCCAGAACAACAATGTGTGATGATTTGAAAACTGATATTCATTATATATATATATATATTCCTTGAGGTAATACATCTTTCATGTTTTCCAATTTAATAACCAACATAGAGAAAAATCTCATGTTAATCCCCACAGAAAAGAATCATATTTAACGTGCCTTCCTCGTGAATCTTCATTTTTCTTTAAAAACATGTTTTTAATAAAGATAAACAAAATTCAAAATTGTAAAATCAGAAATAAGTATGAAAGTAACAAACTCAATTTTAAACACTCATACTATTATAAAAGGGTAAAGAGCAGGATAAATAATCTTGAATACTGATAAAGCATAAAGCAATAAATATGGGCAATAAGGACAGTTTTAAAAAGTAAATCAATAATAAGAGAAATCTGGAAACAGTATAATAACGCTGAGGGAAAAAGTCGTCAGTTGATATATATACAGAATATAGCTCTATTGACAGATACTCAGGACAAAATATTCTAACTTGAAAAGCAACAACAGAAAGGTTTTAAAAGAATCAGTTATGCCTCTCTATAAAGTGTATCCAAAATCTACATTTTAAGGTGTTTCATTATGCCATGCTATACTATATTCAGAATTGTATCTTGTCAACATCAATATTGAAATATTCTTATATGACTATATGTATATTTTAAAACGAGAAAATAAAATCTAATCAGATTCAACTTTTCCATTTCAACAACCCCTTTTAAGATTTGTGTCCACTAATTAATCACTGTATTACTGCAAGTTATAGGAGGAAAAACACTCCAGAGTGATAGCGAGCTATCCTCATGTTTATAAGGAGGTAAAAATCCTTGCTTTGCAGCAGCCTTATTTTCCTACCTCTTGCCTTACATGGGAACATCACAACATAGCATGATACAATATAAATACTGAAGAGACTAAAAATGTTTTAGAGCCACACTGAATAATAAAGACCATGTTTTTGTCATCACGAAGAGTTTTCTAAAATACCGGGATGATTTTACGAACTAGGGGCTAGAGGTGAGGGTACAACAAGCTCATCTACAATTTATACCTTAGTTCATGACATACCTACTGGAAAGAAATGGAATTGGTCTGGCTGGTTTCTTCCCTTCAGAAGTTTCTGTAGTGATTACATTGTTTTAAAGTGATTCCTCTCAGAAACCATTATTTTCTTTCTCCAAATAATTTTATTAAAAAGCAAACATAAATATAAAAGCTGAAGTATATAGGTAGCCACGTGTTTCCATGTGTATAATTTATAGATACACATATATACACATACATGCAAATGAATCCATCAGGAAGGTCAGTCAGTACAGACTATGTTACAATCTAGTTTTCTGATAACTTCCTCAAATTCTTATCTTCATAATTAGGAGAAAGTTTGATATTTATTCTAATTAAGTTTGTAATACTGGTTTTCAGAACTTCCCAGGATACCTTGTAAAAAACATTGGTGCAAATACGATTTGCCACTAAAAGCAAACTTTATTTCCATCTTAGAAATCCTTCAATGAATAAACATGCCCAAAATGTGTATCAAGGAAACCACTGAGAAAGGATTTTATTTTCAAAATATTTTATAAAGGAAAGCACTTTCTGTATGACTATAGAAGTCTTTTAAATACTGTTCTGTTTACTGAAAATACTGACTTCAGAACCAAAAATTAATTCTGCAATTTTTGAGGGGTATGGAAAGTAAACATGATCTCTTTAAATATAAATCCCAAATAGTCTCAAGACTCTATACTTTTAAAGAGTCAACTAATGAAAAAATAAAAACTATATATAAGGTATAGAAAAACTGAAGGCAAAAGGTTTACTAAAAGCCAACTAAGGATAGAGTATTTCCAGGTCAGCATTTAACGGAGCCACATTTCTAAAGTCTGAATATATTTTTAGTGAAAAATTCTCAGATTAAAATATACATTTAATCTTAAATTTAAAGCTTTTTCCAGCTCACAGTTTTTCCATTATTTGCTTACATTCATGATATAAAACAGAATACCAGACATCCAGCCAC
>NW_016805059.1:5919374-5987836 GCF_001698545.2 Rhinopithecus bieti | reverse complement strand
AGTGAAAATTCTCAGATTAAAATATACATTTAATCTTAAATTTAAAGCTTTTCCAGCTCACAGTTTTCCATTATTTGCTTACATTCATGATATAAAACAGAATACCAGACATCCAGCCACCCACCAAAATTAGAGGATACTGCAGCCATCTCTGATGATACAGATTTTCCTTCTCAGGCAGGCATAGACACACAATCACACAGCATAGGAAGAAAACAGATTACTTACTTTGTAAAAAATCATTTTTAATGTGCCGTAGAAACCCATATTTTCTGTATTTTCCCCTTCAGTGATTCTGTGCCCCCGTGTGTCCGGCTGCTTGGCAGTCTCTGACAATATAAACCTTTTTCAGGTAGGTATGTCACAGATTCTAATGTGGACATGCTCAGGCACGTCAGAAAAGGAAGATTAGGGAGCAGAACCGGCAACAAAACTCCACAGTAAAGGCAAATGCAGCTCAGTATCAAACCGCTTCTCGGGACACACATACATACATGCAGCTTGACTGAGAAGAACTCGAGGGAATAATGAGAGAGAACGGAGAAGATTATTGGAGGAGACTATGCCCTGTCAAAGCCTTGACTGAACAGATTCCTCCCTCAGCAGCAGAGGGATCAGATTACATCTTCCCTTGAACACAGAATGGTGCAGTCCAGGATTCAGCAATGCAGACTGCACATCAATTATACGGTGATCCGCTCCAGGGAACCCGTAAGCACACAACGCACTGAACAGAGGGAGGATGTGGGCAGCAAATGAGACCGCCCCACACGACAGCCCCTCTCCCCTTTCAAACTTTCAGGAGGTTATTTTGTATTTTGTAAAACCTGCATTTTAAAGAGTTTTAAATAGCAAGGAACATTTCCACAAATAAATCTTTTCAGAAACATTTTGAAAATAGGATATATTTTCATATGGTCCCCCTCAACAGAGGCAAAGCATGCTATTTTCACTAACTGTCATCCTACCGTAGTCCTGGCACAGACTAATCAGATTTTTCAAGTAGCTTGGATGGTACAAAACAGGCAATCCCAAAGAGAGAAATTAATAATTCTTTGGGGTTGACGACAATAAAGTAAACTGGTTTGGAGCCGATAGCATTTGCAGAAATTATGTAATCTAACTTACATTTCAACCTGCATATTTTGGTATTGATTTAATAAAAACATCCCCTATGCTTTTCCAATTCAATCCTTTAAAACATAGTAATTTTCAGGAAAATGGCCACACGCTTCATCAATTCTTACTTAACATGAGAATATCTTTTTAAGATTAACAAACTAGTACTACCTAAGTGTGTAAAGTTTGGCCAAAAGGCTATTTTCTCCCCAAAAGAGCAAACACTGGGCTCGCTGGAGAGGCTTACTTTTATTTGCTAATTTAATCTGGAGTAAACAGGAGGCACTGGACTTCTGTCTCCAAAATTATTTTGATAATCTATATTGCTTATCATTAAAAAGGCATTTTACATAATAAAGGTGCCAAAGTTTGCCAGAAGGCAACATTTTTCCTGGAATGACTTCTACACAAAAGATCTAGATATTTCACCTTGCAACTTCCTTCACAACTAGCTTCAGGGACAATTATAAGATTCCTTGAACTAGAAAAGCCCATTATTAAGGGTCTAGTTAATTTACTTCTACCCTCCCCATTAGTGTTCTTTATTACAAGTAAATTGTGTGCCTATAGTTACCACTATTCGAAGCAAGTTTCTCCAGAAAAACAAAACAACCATTTGGACTTACTAATATTTTAATACTCTCTGCTATGGTGGTAAATGGCTTTCTTTAGTAAAATGGTTCTAAATACTGCATAAAGTAGTATCATAATTTTAAAACAAAAATGTTTACCTTTATAACTAAGACATTATGTCAATGCAACATCTTTTACTTTAAAATATAAATGAAAGTAAGATAACGTAAAATTTTATGAAGATGTACATCTTGAGTCTTCTAGAAATTATATTCTACTGTCTACTTATCTTTTAAAAAAAAATCTCCTACCTGGCTCTTAAACTAATTCTTACCCTCAGGAACAATATGTATATGTATTCAGTAGAAGTTAGTTATCTAAATAATCTTACTTCGAAGGGAAGCAAAAAAACCAAAAAATCTAATTGTTAGGAATGGACCCATAAACCCTTTTGTTAGAAGTTCTGAGGACTCAAGATTTAGGAAAGGGGGAAAAAAGGTGATTTTCCTCAATGTTCTGGACTATCAGAACACCTAAAATTTCATTCAGAATTTGTCAGGGGTAACAAGCTTTTCATAAGACAGGTGTAATACTAGTGCTATAATAGTATATACTTTGGCTTCAACTGAAATCATGCCCTATTTCTAGTTGAACTAACTTTTTCAAGTTAAGTCTACTCAGTTAAGAAGAGGCCAACTTTAAAGAAGTAGGGGATACTGTCTCAAAACCTAAAGAAATACCTCTTAACTTTGTATATTCAAAGGACATGCTCCCATGATTATATGGCTCCTACTTAGGGCTGTGAGTTACAGGAAAACCTGTTCCCCACAAATATTGTTTATATGGGGGTACTGTCCTGTAGATTCATGTTTTATTACCAGGTTTGTATGCTTCAAACATCAAAATGATATACAAAAAAGTCTACACTGAGAAGTCCTTCTACTACCACATATCCTCCATCTACCATGGTTCCCACTTGGGAAAGATTTTTATTAATTTGTTTATCCTTTAAGTGAGAAATGCATATGTTTATAAGTACTAATGAAGACCTTGTCTTCCCAAGTATTTAAACAATTCTCCCTAATATCTTATGATGTTAATTTAAACTGTGAAGAACTTGTCAAGCAAAGCTAGTCAACCGAGCCTCTAACTGAATTTCAAATTAACAGAATAAAAATGACTTTCAACATTCTCTGACGTACTATCAAGGAAAACTGTGATCTATTATATTACTGTCATCAGAATCTATATATGAACAAAGCAAATAAAATCATTCTCGCATTTCTATTTATACCACTCTTGGCTAAAATATAGTTTGAAACTTTATTCAGATTTAAGTTTTTAGTAACA
Organism: Rhinopithecus bieti; assembly: GCF_001698545.2. Lineage (NCBI taxonomy): Eukaryota > Metazoa > Chordata > Mammalia > Primates > Cercopithecidae > Rhinopithecus > Rhinopithecus bieti. The sequence goes on along the minus strand of NW_016805059.1, from coordinate 5,984,794 downwards.
TAATATTTAAAAATCTTTGTTGGTTTGTGTCTGTATTTATCTTATCTCTGTGACAAGAAACATTTTAAACTTTAGATTAGTCTATTATCTCTGTTAAATAAGTTTCTTTTAAGTATTTTATGCCTTATACTAAAATATTAAGTAGTAAGTTCACTGGGAAGAAGGTCAACCAAGTAACTAAGAAACCAAATAGCTAAGTTAGTCAACCAAACAGCTAAGAAAATGGTTATGTTTGTCATCTGTATTTTTAGAATTACTATTTCACTATATTAAATATGTTTTCATTACAATAAAGTAAATTTTCATGTAATTTCAGCTAGGCAATCATTTCTCCCATTCTACAAAAAGTTAATTCTTGTGTTGACTGACAACCTAGAAGCATTATTGAAATTCCATTAGCAAAGGGAATGACCAAGAATAAGGTCCTGGAATAAAATCCATCTGCTAACTCAGACCCAATGCTCATCTCATCACAACTCCACTGTGCTAGGTGTAGAAGTGGAACTAGTGTGCTAGCATAGAAGTCAGCAGTAACGAGGAAAAAAAGCAGCACAAACATATGATGATGTCTTTGCCTCTGGGGAATGATGCCATAGAATCATTAACCTGTGAGCTCCTACTACAGAAATGGCTGTCTCTGAGCAAATAATTGGGATGACTTAAGTTTTTAGAAGGGCCATTGTGGTTGTGAGCAGAAACAAAAAATAATGTACATACAGTGAGAAAAATATAAGTGAATCATGTATCTTCAGAGAAATACTTATCTTTGTACATAATGTCAACATAAAGGATGAAGTAGTTATAATAGAGTACTTTACCTCACCTTGACTCTCAAGAGTTCATTATTTCCATCTTATATATAGTTCTTCTATTAATGCAGTTATTATAGTTCATTGTCATTATTTTTATACATCTTTCTCCCCTATCTCCTCCCTAAAGATTCACATCTTATTCAACTTTATTTCTAGGGCATCCAGAAAATGACACAAAACAAATAACTAATATTTTGAATTGGCCATACAAGCAAATATCAGAAACCACAGCATTATTTTCTAAAGCATAAACATATATTACAATCGGTATTAAAAGCTTAACTCAACTAAAAGTTTATAATTAGTGGAAAATACTATGAATACTATTAGTTCTTTTCATTACCTTGCTAAGATTTAAAAATACACTTCCATTTTATAAGAGTAGGAGAACGTGTTTATATTCCTGTCAGTGATTTTATTATTATCATGACAACACTGTACTCTGGAAAGGACTAGGAAACCACCACAGTTAGCTGTCTTGCCCTAAGCACAGAATTTAGATTACAGACAGTTCAAAATTACAGACAGTTCAAAATTTCAACATCAATGAAAGGAACGCCAACCATGTTGAGACTGCAATACTTTTTGAAATTTCACTAACTCACTGTCATTAACTTTCTGGGATGTGAGTGCTTATTAAAAGGTTTGCTTATTAAAACTGGCAAACTAATAAACCTGTTCTATTACAGATATCAACTGAAATAGCATATATGCCCAGCATTTACATTTTCAATAACACAAATAGGTGGCAGTATTGACCAATAAGCAATTTTCCACATTTATTCATTCAGTAAGCATTTGTTTAGCACCTACTTTGTGTTGGGCACAGAATATTATATACAGTAATTAAGACTTTGTTCTTACTCCATTGGAAATGTAGTCAATTAACACAAGAGCATAGTGTAATGTAATATACACAAACATCTGACTGTTAGAACTCATACTGAAATTAGTTCTAAAAAATTTTTGAGAACATGTAAAATAAAACAAGATAAGCCAGCTTTAGTTCAAAACTACCATCTAAGTAAACAAATACTATGACACTAGTGCCTTAGAAAACAATCCCAAACACTAAATATTGTAATAGATAATCTTACTTAAACTTACTTTTTGAGGGGAAGGGGATGTTTACAGTAATATATATAATCTCAACCTCTGTAAATCAAGCTGCAAATCAAAATATTATAGCTGACTGCTTTTAAATAAATTTTAATGTAAGTATAATTACAGAAGTAGTACTTTTTTTTTTTTTTTAAAGACAGAGTCTTACTTGGTTGCCCAGGCTAGAGTGCAGTGGTGCAATCTCGGCTCATCGCAACCTCCACTTCCTGGGTTCAAGAGATTCTGACTCACCCTCCCGAGTAGCTGGGATTACAGTTGTGTGCCACCACGCTCCACTAATTTTTCTGTTTTTTAGTAGAGATGGGGTTTCACCATGTTGGCCAGGCTAGTCTCGAACTCCTGGCTTCAAATAATCCGCCCGCCTCAGCCTCCCAAGGTGCTGGGATTACAGGGGTACGCCACTGTGCCTGGCCAGAAGTTTTAAATCTTGAAGTGTAAGCTATTTAAAACTCTCCTCACAAAGATGCAGCCTCTGATGATCTGACACAAATCAACTGCAGTATTAGTTCAAACAGTGAAAGTTTTTTCATTCCTTCAGATTGGGTCACATTAGTCATCTGATGGACACGTGCACAAATGTATTTATCTACAAATATATAAATAAACATACATACATAATTTGTACCCAATAATGCAAGTTAAGAGTTCTATTTATGCCAGCCACAGAATAATATGGGGGTTTTACTCGTTCCTCTAAAATGTATATTGTTACACAGCTGTCAGACTAATACTAAGTCAACATCCTCTACTTTTTCATAGACACTCAGCATCAGTGCAATAATTTGACAACAAAGTTAGCAAGTCACTGTGGAGTTTACTGATTTATCCAGAAAGCAATGAATCTTTCATGCTTAAAATCCAAAATAAACTACCAATAAGCATTTGGAATTCATAAGTTTCCTCTCAAAATTTCATTGTGAATTTCTGATAGTAATACTTTCAGTAAAGGAAGACAGATATCATGGAAAAAAAGTAAAGTAAGTGTGACTTCAAGAAAAATGAAATCACAAATATGACCCAGGAAAGAATTTAACATGGAGAAAGAATGAAATCAAATTTCCCTCAATAAGGCCTAAACCCTATTCACTCTTCTGCTTTCTTTACACAAATCCGTATTTATTGCTGCTGTTTGTGATTTTCAAATATATTTGCCTGACTTGAGAAGAATTTTCCAAAGGTGTTGTATATTAATCTTGTACTCATTTCAAGAACTGTTTAAAATTCTGGGATTAATTTCCTAAATTAGTGATTAGTCATGATAAAAAATTTTGAGAAGAGAGTTGAAGACTAAAAAAAAGGTATAGCTACTGAATCAGCAAAAAACATTAAAAGCAGGAAGCCATAGAGTGATATTGGATGTCATCTAATTCCTCTTTGTTTGTGGAATGAACACAAGCAATGGAACCAGAGAAACCTGGATTTAAGCACAAGTTTTGCCACTACCGCAGTGTAATGTCAGGTGCTTGACCTTTATGAGTTTCGGTTTTCTCTTTTCATAAAACAGTAGTGATAAGCACCTACCTTACCCACCTAAACTACAGAGTCACTGTGAGGACACAGAAAATGCCTAACACATAAGAGATACCCTAGAAATGGTAGGTGTATTTAACAGGTAAGAAAAGTAGGTACAGAATTAAGTGTCTTGCTCAGGCTTATTATATAGCTAGCTGTATTTAGAACCTTGGTCTCTGGTCCGAAGATCAATAATTCTTACTGATTTCCATTAGATATGTGGTAGCTCAAGTTAAGCTAAAACACGAGACATTGCTAAAGAAGAAAAAAGTGTTACATTTTGCAAATAAGCATGTTTGTAAACTGCAACTATATTTGATTATTCAGTTTATTGAATAATCATTTTAGGTCCATATAACTATGCTTCTACTACATCTGGGAAATCTGAGGCAAAGGCCTGGTGACGGGGGAAAGGTACAGAAACTGAGAGAAAATTTTAGGTTAAAAACAATCAATTAAGAAATAAGTCACCTCCTATGTCCCAATATCTGTGAAATGCTACCAAGGGCAAACAAAAACATTATAATTACCTTCCTCCCACAAGATACTTAAAATCCAGGTGACAAGATAAGAAACGAGCCTGGGTATGGTGGCTCACACCTGTAATCCCAGAGCTTTGGGAGGCTGAGGCAGGAGGATCATTTGAGGCTACGAGTTCAAGACCAGCCTGGGCAATACAGCAAGACCCCATTTCTACAAATAATGAAAAAAAATTACCTGGGCATGGTGATGTGCACCTGTAGCCCTAGCTACTCGAGAGGCTGGGGCAGGACGATCATTTGAGCCCTGAAGTTTGAGGTTGCAGTGAGCTATGATTACAGCACTCTACTCCAGCCTGGATGATAAGGCAAGACTCTGTCTCAAAAACAAACAAAAACTACCAAAACAAAACAAAACAACAACAAAAACCACAAAAACAGGTGAGGCAGGAGAATCGCTTGAACCCGGAAGGTGGAGGTTGCAGTGAGCTGAAATCATGCCATTGCACTCCAGCCTGGGCAAAAACAGCAAAACTCCGTCTCAAAAAACAAAAAAACCCCACAAAGACAAGAAACAAATAGAAAGCAATACTGGACTACATATCAATTGCCAAATTGGGTGGAGTGGGTCAGAAAATGGAGAAGTTATTTAAATAGTCTGAGAGTTCATAAATGACATGGTCTTGCTTCTGTGTTTAAAAAACGGAAGTTTGGTAACTGTTGAGAGGGAAGAAGGAAATTATCACCTGTGGACCTGAGATGTAAATGGAAATAAGACTATTATTAACTTGCAGGATTAATAGCATCTATTAGACTTCTAGTCACTGGTCTTACAAGGTTCATTAGGGGATAACCCATGTGATGCTATTTCTCCTAATTGAAACATTTAATACTAGAGTTAAAATGTTATTTAACTTATTGTTAAATTTCTTCAAAATACTTCCTGTCATGACTCATCATTCCATTTTAGGGCATTATGTGTCTTTCTGCACTAGAAGAACTTTACTGTGTGAGTGGGAAGACTGTTGATTTTTATTTGAGTTACAAACACTGACAAACAAGGCGACTTTCTGTTTGAGCAGGCATTCACACTAGAAATCATACATACAAGCAAGTTGTGCTCCTGAATATATGGGGTAGGGAAATAGTGTAGAAAACATTCATTGAAACTGTATATTCCCAGAAAAGTTCATGAAAAAACAATCCAAAAAGTTACTCGGGGCAATAGGTGAGTACACAACTCACCGATTCTTGCCAACATGTGGCCTATTCAAAAAGGCTCATCCTTTTTTATGGCTGCATAATATTCCATGGTGTATATGTGCCACATTTTCTTAATCCAGTCTGTCACAGATGGACATTTGGGTTGATTCCAAGTCTTTGCTATTGTGAATAGTGCCGCAATAAACATACATGTGCATGTGTCTTTATAGCAGCATGATTTATAATCCTTTGGGTATATACCCAGTAGTGGGATGGCTGGGTCTTTAATCAATTCTTTGCTTTTATGTAGCTTGCTTACTCTTTAAGTATTCAAGTGTTTGACATGGCTGTCAAGTGAATAGGGAAGAACATAGTAATCAGGTGCCCACTACATTTTAAAAAGAGGATTCTATTCATTTTTAAAACATTAATTTACATTTTAAAACAATTCCTATATACATATATATACTTCAACAAATTGCATTATTTGCTTTAAAAAAAAAAATCAAGAATTCTATGACTAGCAAATACTTACATGATTCCCTACCTATTTAGGAGATTCCAAAAGACTTTGAGGTTCAGTAAATATTTTCAAGACAACTTAACTTGAAAAGGTATCTAATGTATATTTATGTGCAGTGAACTGTAAGACTGATAGAAGCACTCTGCTATCTTCTCAACATTCTTCTCATAGAAATATTTTATTTATAGATTTACTTTCTTAAAATTCATTTTAGCACATGATTTAAAAAATATTTACCTCTAAACACTTGAGACCTCTAAATGTTTGAAAACTAACTTTTGCCAGGCATGGTGGCTCACGCCTGTAATCTCAGCATTCTGGGAGGCCGAGGAGGGTGGATCACTTGAGGTCAGGAGTTTGAGACCATCCTGGCCAACACAGTGAAACCCCGACTCTACTAAAAATACAAAACTTAGCCGGGTATGGTGGTGCGCACCTGTAATCCCAGCTACTCGGGAGGCTGAGGCAGGAGAATTGCTTGAACTCGGGAGGTGGAGGTTGCAGTGAGCCGAGATCGCACCACTGCAATCTAGCCTGGGCGACAGAGCTAGACTCCATCTCAAAAAAAAAAAAAAACAGAACTGAACAGAAAAAAAGAAAAAAGAAAAAAAAGAAAAGGACAAGAAAAGAAAAAAGAAAGTTTGTCACATTTAATACATGATTCTAAAAACTCCTTTATGTGGAATGAATATCGTTAGTTTCCCACCAGTTGCATGAAGGCAGAGTATGTAATGATGGAATGATGACTACTAAACAAATATGAATTATAACTAAAATTAAGAACTGCTCTGGATCGGAACAAGTGTATATAGCTGTGGTCTGTTAAGAACTGTGACATGGTAAATTGAGACCACTTTTTAAAGCTAAATCTTAGGTTTCTTAAAATCTAAGTTTACGACTCAATGTATGTTCTTAATTATACAATATGAAAAAATCCTATGAGGAATAGTCTAAATCTACCAAAAGAATATAAATTCAAAGCTAGGAAAAGGATGCTGAACTTTAGTGCAATCTTAAAATTCCAATATCTTTTAGTTCATGAGATAAAGACGCACACATTCCTTTCTTCATTTTAAACCTTTGCTTTAAAGTTATTCCATCAACAGACAACACAGCATATTAAAAAAGAACTTAGGGCCGGGTGCAGTGGCTCATGCCTATAACCCCAGCACTCTGGGAGGCCAAGGCATGCAGATCACAGGGTCAGGAGTTCAAGATCGGCCTGGCCAAGATGGTAAAACCCCATCTCTACTATAAATACAAAAAAAATTAGCCAGGCATGGTGGTGGGCGCCTGTAATCTCAGCTACTTGGGAGGCTGAGGCAGAGAACTGCTCAAACCCAGGAGGCAGAAGATGCAGTGAGCCGAGATCGTGCCACTGCACTGCAGCCTGGACGACAGAGCAAAGCTCCATCTCAAAAAAAAAAAAAAAAAACAACTTGGAATAGTTTTCAAGAGAAGTTAAATGAAGACATGTTAATCATCACGATCACAACATAAACAGCAAAGATTAAAATTAAGTGGTATTTTCTAAGATATTTTTAGTCACCTGACTTTTATTAAACCATTGCAATAAACAGATTTTGTTAGACTAAGATGTAATTTACCCCCTACCAATCCATTTATTTCAAACACTTTAACTTTGTGAGATTCACAATGTCTGTGTATTACATATAGTAGCACAGAAAAAGCTAGTGACTGAGAGCAATTCATGTGAGCCTCTAACTCCAAATTCCATTATATTATCAATCTCATCCAAATGAATCCTGAGTCATATAATGATTCTCCATTTTCTAAACAATAAAACAAGAGGAAGAAAAAATTAAGCAGTGATTCAAATGTTATATTTTTAGATCTAGATCTACCACATTTTAGAAATATTTGTCCAGGGTTACTAAAAGCCAAGCACTAAGCAAAAAAGATGCAAAATTGAGCAAGATGTAGTATCTATCCTGAAAGCACTCCCAACTCAGGAGGGAAGGACAGGCAAGTCAATAAAAAATGACAAATCCATTTGACTAATAAGTGAAACTGCTTAATTTGTAGGAAAATATGTACAACTAGAAAGAGGAAGAGATAATATTTTCAAGAAATGCACATGGCAATATTTTAAACCAAATGTACAAAGCAAAAATAAACACTAGATTTTAAACTGACCTGAATGCTCTTTCAGTGCCCACTATCAAAGATGCTGCAAACTTTTTTCCAGTTTGTATAAGCAACTCCTTTTCAAAAAGATGTTTTCTTAAGAATACAATGTATACAGGGAAGGAAACTCACTATATGTCAGGCACTGTTCCTAGGTGTTTTTCTTACATTAACTCAACGAAACGGGTTAACAACTTTCTGCAGAAGGTACTATTATTGTCTCTATTTTACAGATGAGGAAAGAGGCACACAGTTTTAAGTGACCCCAAGGTCACTTAAGGTAGATGGGATTTGAACCTAAGGAAGTCTTGGTCTTCAGTTTACAAAAAAATAAAAATAGAGTTCTCTATATACAAAGCAAGAAATACTGGCAGTTTAAATATCTCTAAGATGTTTTCTTAGCTATTTCAGTATGCAAATGTGATGCGCATATGAAATCCACACTAGAGCCACTGCAGACTCGCAGAAAGAAGAGACAGACTATGCAGCTAATTGTGTACTGTGATACACTTTATTTCTGGGAATTTACCAGGAGCAGCTTGACGACAAGTTAATACACTACTGCCAGTGGCTCCACTTGGTTAAGAACTGCTCTCATAATCTGTGACATTATAGTGAGGCCAGGCAGTCATCAGTGGACATACTGGAAGAAACACAAGACATGGGTTTTACTTCCTTTTCCCAAACCCTCTCAGGACTTCCGTATCTTACTCTCCTTCTCATGTCCTATGCTTTATTTTCCTAAAATATGAAATAATGAAACAGAGCTGAAAACACAAATATCAAAGGATCTTCAATGGACTGTGCTTTCAAGAAAGCTACTAGGTTTTTTCCTCCTTACCAAAATGATTTGAACCCTATGGAAAACTGACAAAAGTTATGTATCATAACATTTACAAAAGAAACTGCTTCAAATGCTCTTTGTTGATTACTCCAACCCAAATACACTTAACAAGGGACTATGACTTCGTCATTGAAAATTCTTTTAGTACACAGCCTTAAAATACTTGACTTACTGAGTAGTAACATATTCACAGGATTTTCCATCTGAATATATAGAGCACATGCTTTTCAATATGTGGCTATTGTTTGGGCCCTGTTTCTTAACTTCATTACATAAGGCCTTTTTAAGAGCCAATCCATCTTTAATAATTGTCCATTTGATCCATGTGTGGTTATCATTCCTAGCAGTGAACATCTGTAATGATACATATGTATCTCTGTGATTCTATCCTACACTTTATTGTCTCAAGTATCTCTACAATTATATTCTACCTAGGATACATAATTATAACAAATGCAGATATATATGGTTATTTTAGTCTGTCACAGACACTCTCAATATAATAGTCACTTAGTTGCCTAACATAAGCTAAACTAAGTCTTGTATCTGTCTCATGGCTGGAGTTCACAGCATAGTGGGCAAGATAATGAGACAAAACAAAGCAAAACTGCAACTATGGTAAATGCTGCAGTGTTCAAAGAATGTTAAGAATGTTAAGGTTTTTCACTTAGTATGTGGGTTTATTCTCTGAATGAATGACTGAGCTAGGTTTGGGGCAGGGAGGGGTAACCACCTATAGCTAGAGGTATTATGGCAAGTGTAAGACGAGGCTGAAGAAGTAGACAAGGGGCAGATTACCTAAGACATCAAAGGATTTTGGGTTTTACCATAAGAGTAATGAAAAGCTAATGCTGGATATTAGTTAAGAAAAATACATAATCAGATATATTTCTTGAAAAAAATCATTCAGAGTATAATGTTGAAAATAGAATAGCAGTGATTTGAGAGTAGATGTGGAGAGACTGTGTGAGGAAGTTATTCCACAAGACCAGGCAAGAGATAATGGTGGCTTTGATTAGCTAGGGTAGAAACAGAGATGCATAGGAGTGGGCAGTTAAGAGACATTTAGGACATCAAACTGATAGGATGACCCACACAAATGGGTCATGCATGGCAAGTAAAAAAGAGGAAGGTATCAAAGCTAACACCTATTTTCTCACTTGTGCAACTGGATAACAAGGACTGCGTTAGTAGGTTATTTTTGTTTTCTGGGGACCAGGGGTGAGGAGGATCTTGAGATATCTTGGAGATAACCAGGTATCCAAATCTCATGCTCCAACTGGTTCTGGCCCAGAAGAAAGGTCTGGGTTGGAGATGAAAATATGTGAATTATCTGTATATAGACTATCTCTGATTTCCCAGTGCTTGAAGCCAACACCTTGTTACACTGTGAGCACATTAAATATGTGTCTATCTTCTCCAATAGACTGTAAGTTCCACGAGGGCAGTATTTTGATTCTGTTTTGATTCTTGTTGTATCTCAGCTCCTCACATAGTTTCTGCATAGAGTAGGGTACCGATAAAAAATACTTATATGAGATAATTAGCAACTTAAGACATACTCTGATCAACAGTGGCAGAACTACAGAAATAACAGAAAATCGTTAATTTTCAACACAATTTTAAAAACACAATTTTCTTATTTTCTAAATAAGAAATGATGTAGGTGAACAATACATTTTACAGGTTTCTCATTTTATAATTACATTGTATATTGTTTATAATACTTAATATATTTCCCCCCTCAGGGAAAAGTCATAAAAGTATTTCTAGATATTTATCAGTTATACAGTCCAAATACAAATTAAATTGGAAGAAAATAAGTTTGATGTGCAATAAAAATGCAACTTTACAGTTTAGGACTTCTGTACCTTTAAAATGCCCAACAGAATCTAAACTTTCACTATTAAAAGGAATACACAGTTTTAGTAATGCTTGTTAAAGTACACCACTTCCCACAGATCTCATTAAAATCATTTTATTTATTCATAGTTATTAACTTCACAGGCAATATTTTGTACCTCCATTTTACTGACAAGAAATCTGAAGCATGAGTTTCTGAGTTACCAAAAGTGTTGTAACTTATACTCGCTTTAAAAACTAAATGCAAATCAAAACCACAATGAGATACCATCTCACACCAGTTAGAATGGCGATCATTAAAACGTCAGGAAACAACAGGTGCTGGAGAGGATGTGGAGAAACAGGAATGCTTTTACACTGTTGGTGGGAGTGTAAACAAGTTCAACCATTTTGGAAGACAGTGTGGTGATTCCTCAAGGATCTAGTACTAGAAATACCATTTGACCCAGCAATCTCATTACTGGGTATATACCCAATGGATTATAAATCATGCTACAATAAAGACACATACACACGTATGTTTACTGCGGCACTATTCACAATAGCAAAGACTTGGAACCAACCCAAATGTCCATCAATGATAGACTGGATTAAGAAAATGCGGCAAATGTACACCATGGAATACTACGCAGCCATAAAAGGATGAGTTCATGTCCTTTGAAGGGACATGGATGAAGCTGGAAACCGTCATTCTGAGCAAACTATCGCAAGGACAGAAAACCAAACAACGCATGTTCTCACTCATAGGTGGGAATTGAACAGTGAGAACACTTGGACACAGGACAGGGAACATCACTCACTGGGGCCTGTCGTGGGGTGCGGGGATGGGGGAAGGATAGCATTAGGAGAAATACCTAATGTAAATGACAAGTTAATGGGTGCAGCAAACCAACATGGCACATGTATACATATGTAACAAACCTGCACGTTGTGCACATGTACCCTAGAACTTAAAGTATTAAAAAAAANATTCCTCAAGGATCTAGTACTAGAAATACCATTTGACCCAGCAATCTCATTACTGGGTATATACCCAATGGATTATAAATCATGCTACAATAAAGACACATACACACGTATGTTTACTGCGGCACTATTCACAATAGCAAAGACTTGGAACCAACCCAAATGTCCATCAATGATAGACTGGATTAAGAAAATGCGGCAAATGTACACCATGGAATACTACGCAGCCATAAAAAGGATGAGTTCATGTCCTTTGAAGGGACATGGATGAAGCTGGAAACCGTCATTCTGAGCAAACTATCGCAAGGACAGAAAACCAAACAACGCATGTTCTCACTCATAGGTGGGAATTGAACAGTGAGAACACTTGGACACAGGACAGGGAACATCACTCACTGGGGCCTGTCGTGGGGTGCGGGGATGGGGGAAGGATAGCATTAGGAGAAATACCTAATGTAAATGACAAGTTAATGGGTGCAGCAAACCAACATGACACATGTATACATATGTAACAAACCTGCACGTTGTGCACATGTACCCTAGAACTTAAAGTATTAAAAAAAACTAGCTATACTTGTATACATTTCATATATATTATATATATTCACATTTTAATCTTTATGAAAAGAACAAGTTCTATTTCCTTTAAAATTAAATTGAATACTACCTATGTTACACAAAATTGCCTAGCTTTATTTTGCTTCAGTTGCTTTTCATTAGCATCTCCCATTGAGAGAGGATGTATCAAGAAACACTATAGTTAATAAAAAAGGGCCAAAAAGACTAAGATCCCACTAACATACTTTAATAAAAATGACAGTTATTTTAATTATACTTAATTCACTTTCGTTTTGTGAATATGCAAAATATGCAAGAAATATTTTTAACAATAGATACATTTCTGGGCATACCATTCACTTCTAACCTTGAATGCAGATAAAACATTCCTCGACTTAATATTCAACGTAGTCAACACTATACATATTGATATCTAAATCTTTAGTTTTCACTTTCTAATGAATATTCTAATATATGGAAACTGAAGAATGTTATTACCATTTTCACAAAGCATCTACACTTCTGTATATAGATGTAGACATTTTAAGTAAATATATTTAGGACTACAACAACACGAGTTGATGAGCGATACTAGGTGACAGTATCAATGCTTTTAAAATTATACTAAAGAAAAAACATACTAATATAACATAAACAAGAAAAAAACTGGTAAGATTTTTTTTTGGAGGAGATATGGTTTGCCATTTATTACTTTTTTTGGTAAGAGTCAATCAATATTCTAAAAAGGTCTACAAAAAAGCTGAACAACCTCTCAAGCTCTGAATTCATGGCACTGACCTTAGACTTTCTCAGAATGATTTTTATGCACTCTGTTATTAGTAAAACCTGTTCAAACACATGCCTCATCTGGCAGCACCCCATCTGCAAGAGAGCTTCTTATTCTTGTAGACATTACAACTTCTGCCTGCTTCCTTCTCTTCTCTACATACCAGCTGTATGGTAATGAGCATGAGCAGCTGAAAAATACTGCATGATAACAAAGCTAATATGAAAACAGCAGAACAGCACTTCCCTTCAATGAAGGAGTTGTAGCATGAACATAGCTGATAAGCTATTAAATAGAGGTAGGGGGAGGTTAGAATTTTATTTCTATGTGTGTGGGATGCCTGTGTGTGTGGATGCATGCGTGTGTGTGTGTGAAATACGGAATTTCTGTATAACACAGAAATAACAAGAACCAAGAGAAGCACAGGGTACTAAAGAAAGGTCTAATTTTCCAAGTACTTTTGTTAAAATTTGTGGATCAGTTCTTTAAATGTTTTAAGTCTCAATTCTTATGTAGTAATGATATATCAGGTACCATTTTGACAAGATAGTTTTCAAATTTGTTAAAAAGTTTGTTCCATTTCTTAATTACCAAATTTGGGGGCTTCAGTAGGAAAATGGTGTCAGGACTAAAATTATAATGAAAACTATTATACTAGACATTTTAGCAGCTAACATAATATGTAAATCAATAAAACATTTTTAATTCTTATATAGCGATTTTTAAAATTCCAATTTAATGACATTTGAAACCAACACATTTATTCTGAACATTTGAGAATCTCCAAACAAAATACCAAGATGTCACATATAATTTTCTTCATGTAGGGAGACATAATGGGGTTTTTACATATATGATAGTCACACTGAATGAATCTACATAATGTAAGTAGAACCAAATCACATTAACTTTTTATGTGCAGCATCTTTCCACTTAGAGAAGATTAAAAGTCACTTGGAAACTGTTTAAGAAAAATTATTCAAAATTTGTGCCGTGCATCATCTTTCACTAGTTGAAGAAACTAAAAATGAAAAAAATACTCAAAATCTCTATCATAAGTACTATTACATCAGGAGAATTAATTGTAATTTTTACCAACACATCTAAATTTGTCTTATGAGGGCTTCATAATAGTTACAGAACTCTTGTACATAACCATGCCTTCCATGGGTTATTTCATTTTATCCTTACAACAATCCTCTGTAAAAGGTACTATTATTAGCTCCATTTCACAGATGAGGCTTAGTAAGTGGTAGAGCAAAGAACTTAAACCCAGGTCCAACTGACTCTACAATCCATGCTCTTAGGCACTCTGCTTTTCTGATATGAACTCCACGAGGGTGATGGCTTGGATGTTTTGTTCACTGTTGTACACTAAATGCCTAAAGCAGTCCGTGGTTCATAGGAGGTGTTGAATAAAGTGAATACATACATGGAAGAGATAACTGCTCAGTTGTCTTCTTTTAAATATTAAGTCGGGGAAAAGGTTACTATATTTTGTAATACAGTTTGTAATAACCTTAACCATTTTGATACTGAAAAAAAGATGTACCAATTAAAGAATCTTAAAAATAAGACTGGTAATCTCAGTTTTGCTCACTTGTCATATTGAAAAATTAAGACTATAAATTCTCATTAACATTCATTTTGAAAGAATGACAGAGTAAGAACAAAACTGCACTGATCTTGGTATTTTCAGATTTTTATGAATCCATTTATTCTCATTTTATTGTCAGACAATAATGCATTTTCCTTTTAACCAAACATATTCCTTGACTTCATATATAAATCAGGGCCAAGAGCTTTCATAATATAAGAGATTTTGTGTAATACATGTAAGAACACGAACTGAAAGAATAGTTCCAACTTAATGAAGTAGTACTAACCATCCTTTAAAAAAGCAAGATATAGTTATGTTATATTACAGAAGAACAAACTTCTAACAGTAACACAGATTTTTAAAACTCACAAATTCAGACAAGATTTACAAAAACAGTACTATACTGCCCCTACATGTTCATATTAGTAGCAACAATGACATTTTAAAATCTAAAGTGATAATGCAGAGATTTCTATGGATTATTGAAAAGCTGTTTAAGCTGAAATTGTTCCCAAGTGAACTACATGAAATCACCCACACATAAAAATGTAATTAAATAGCTCATAAGTTTCAATTTTCATGTTCAAGACTAGCAAAGGAGAAGAAATTTAAGAAAATTCCATTCAACATTACCATAAATTTTCTCAAATCCTCAAAACAGATTTTCCCGTCATTATATGAGGATACCATAAAATAATCATAAACAAATGGCTAATTAGCCATGTGCTTTTGGGATAAATATTTAACCTTTTCTGTCTTTTTTATGTGTGGGGTGGGGAGTGCTACATTTACTTGAGGAAGAAAGTTCAACTTAAAAGTCTTGATTTAGTTGTGAGTAAATTCCTAAAGAATGCATACATGGAATTCCACCATAAAATTAATGTTTCAAGTTAATTATATCAAAATCTTACATGTATAGTGAATCACTGCAATGTTTTTAGCATTATCTACATTTGGAGTTGCGACTATCAATGGCCACTTTCAACTATTCTATCTCTCAAAGAAAAACAAATATGCAAATAATGCCAATGTAGTAAGATGTACGTTTGAGAAATGATGGCTCTCCTAAGAAGAAAAGCCTGCTATTTTGTGATTCAATAGCTCTGAAAACTATTCAGTATAGAAAAACAGAATTACAAAACCAGTATTAATATTTGAGAAAGACTCACTGCTTCCCCCATTCCTAAACTGCAATGAAGTTTATAAATATATAAACACAAGACACTATCAAAGTCACAAAAGAAAATTTTATTAATCTAAGATAGACTTTAAAAAACCCTACTTTAATAATTTTACCCTTGATATTTTAGGAATAAAATAGTATACATACAAATAAAGAGACGTGCTGCATCAACAGGTACTTGTGAAAGGAAATAACTGAATTGAAACTGCTAACATTTAGAATGTCATTGGTTTTACCAAAAATGCTGGGCCTTTCCCCTACTATTTCTATAGTAAAATTAACATCATATTAAAAAATTTTTAATTATATCTACTGTTATTTATACCAAAATATAAACAAATATAACACAAATATATATACCATAAATTTTATCTACCATTACATAACTAATTTATATGTGAGATACATGTTAGTTTATGCAACCTTCCATAGTGGCACAGAAAAAGACAAGAAGTCTAATTCTGATCCAGGAATAATTCAGAAAGAAATCACTAGGCTGTGCTTGATAGAATTATTAAAAACACCAAAAGAAAATTGTTTTGTGGCCGGGCGCGGTGGCTCAAGCCTGTAATCCCAGCACTTTGGGAGGCCGAGACGGGCGGATCACGAGGTCAGGAGATCGAGACCATCCTGGCTAACACGGTGAAACCCCGTCTCTACTAAAAAAATACAAAAAACTAGGCGGGCGAGGTGGCGGGCGCCTGTAGTCCCAGCTACTCCGGAGGCTGAGGCTGGAGAATGGCGTAAACCCGGGAGGCGGAGCTTGCAGCGAGCTGAGATCCGGCCACTGCACTCCAGCCTGGGCGACAGAGCGAGACTCCGTCTCAAAAAAAGAGAAAAAAAAGAAAATTGTTTTGCAAAAATATTTTTAAAAGGAGTTAAATGGAATCCTATTTATCCTTTCAGAGCATCAAAATAATATTTTGTTTGTAATAGATACTATCTAACAGTATTTGAAAACTGGCAGATTATATATTTCAATGAGGCCACTAACATAATTCTATCAAATCAGGTAAATTGTACGTACATGCATGTAGTTATGTATACATATGAAAAAACTATAATACAAATTATCACCAAATGATTTAGGAATGAAAAGTGTATAACTTAATAAAGGAGTCTGATGACACACTGTATGTTGGCACAAACTGTCTTAATGCCTTGGAAGACTTCTCAGGACCACTAAAACGTTGAAAGGACTTTTTTTCCCGTTTTGTTCAACTAATGTATCCCAAGTGCCTAAAACTGGGCCTGGCTATTAGTAGACGCTTATTTGTTGAATAAATTAATTAAGCTATGTTCATCTAATTTTGATGTGTGACCATGAAATGTGGATGATGAGACAAGTCTCTCAGAGACATGAAGGCGTTTGTGGATTACTTCAGAGAAAGGTGTGCTGTCTTATTCATCTTTGTAACAGTAGCAACACACACAGAGTATGCATACTAAATATCAGCAGATGAAAATTAATTTTGTGGTGTTAATTTCCCATGAAAGTACTGGGATAATTTTAAAAAATGTGGTTGAGGTTCTCTACCCTCATTTAAAGAATAAGTCTATTAGCATGAGCTGTATTTTAATCACTGAAGAAAAGTAATATAAAAGCTCCAAACTATCATTGTATTATGTGGTTATAATAGCCTATAATAAGGTTAATAAACTTTAGGTACTCATCTATATATGTATGTTTTAAAGTATTTATACTCAGAGACTTAAGATAAAGCTCAGACTACTCTGACATTTCAAAGTGTGTTTAGTTTTTTATGAGTGGGTGACAGTTGTAAAACTCTAGGTAAGGTCTCTGGATTTAGTTCCATGCTTTTGGAGACAGCTGTGTGCCTAAATTCAGAATATTCTGAATTGTAGAAAGGTAAAAGAGTGCATATACTGTTTATTACAGAACACTTCCAGTATATCACACATTAATATTTCTCCAGCAAAATATATGAATATTTAGATAGATAATAAAGGTGACTGTTTTATGTTAGTTTGGGTTAGGTTTTGCTACCTTTATTTTTAAATTTCTAGTTTTCAGAGCATGCTGGATTTCTACTTTGCAGACAAGGGACTGTGGACTTATCTCACACTTGTTTACCTTGCCAGGAGCTTAGTTCCCAGTTTATTTTTAGCATATTTTTCATCTGTCTTCTATATTACAAGCCTTAACATTAAGTTAGTTTCTGTAAAACATAACTTAGTTTAAATTTACAAATTTAAATAGCTTTGCCCTTTGATGTCAAAATTATACAAATCGTTACCTAATTAAAAATTTGTTACATAAAAGACAAATTCATAGAAATTGTTTCCATAGTGTAATTACAGATTTACAAATCATTTACAAGTCGCTTTGTACTCATATCTGACAACTCGGGCACAACCCAATACTAAAACATCATCTGATGACAAACACATAGAAGGCAGTATTATCAGTAATTAGATACTGAGAACATCATAAATTGTTGGGAAAGGTGAGAATTATACATTTAAAATTCCAAGATTATATGGCAAAAGTTAACCCTTAAAACATATGGACACTAAGGGGCTGTTCAACAAATCCCTACTCCAGATCTGTATACTGCAGTGGCTGTGATGCTGGAATAAAGACTGCTTGAGTTAGTGTCCTAGCTACATTACTTACCAGCTAAGGGGCAAGAACCTTCCTAGGCCTGAGACTCCTCATGTGTAACAGGTATAATACAACATACTCCACAGGGTGATTTTAAGGATTAAATGAGTTTATGTATAGAAAGTAACTAGATTAGTGGCTCTTCTACATACCAAATCAGACTCTATTCTATTACCCTATTTTATTGTCATCAAAATATTAACAGTAGTATTTATTTTCTATCTCCCCAAACTAGAATCTAAGCTCCATGAGGGCATGGCCTTTGTCTGTCAAGTTCACTGTTATATCTCCAGGTTCTAGGAAAGTTCTCCACTCTAGGTGCTCAACACGTATTTTTTTAGCTGACATTAACATTAATAAATTGATGGCAAATGTAATTTGCAGCAGTATAATTAATATGAAAAAACATAAGTCATGATCCCAAGCAATGATACAAGTTACCTCTATCAGTCCTCTGATCACCTACTTAGCAAACATCTTCATGTTTAATTCAAGGTTACTGTGAAGCCCTTCCTGAACCACTCATATTGAGTTCTGGATGCCTCCTCATACCCCCACAGTACTTTGTACGTAGATCCATTTAAGCAATTATTATTTTGTACTATAATGGTTTGTTTCTAGTTTTATCACTGTGACTTTTCATTTGTGCATGGGCATGGGGGATCATCATCTTATTTATAGCGGGTGGCTGGCACAACACAGAGAATGCAAAGAAAACTGACAATTACATTGCTTACTCATATTGATGCATGATGTGTGAAACATTCTTAAAGAGAAAAAGACCAAAGAATAGAATGAAATAGAATGGTCTGATATGTGGTAATTAAGAGTAGTTAATGCCTTTATTGATAAAGTAAGTAGTGACCATAAAAAACATCAAAGGATCTGGAAATGCTTATATTTTCCAAGTACCAATGGAAGATATATGCAAGGAAGAGAAGCTTAGAAAGCCACACTTCAGTTTCCTCACTCAAACAAACAAACAAAAACAAAATAAAAAAACCCCCACCACAAAACAGGTACCCTATCAAATTCCCTCTCTAAATTTGTTCCTACCACCACCCTATTCTTTCTTCTCTTCAAAGTACTATATATTTTTTCTCTATTTTAGCATTTTCTGATATTTAGGAGCTAATCTAGACTGCCAAAAAGTACCACCTAAATGACTATACCGTGTGTGTTTCTTTTTCATTTTCAAAATTAGTAAGCAGTAATTACTTTTAAAATTAAGTGTCAAACTGTATCTGAGTTTCGTTAAATTTAGAAAATGAAATATTCAAAATCACAGCTGCACAGTCATTTAAAACATTTAGTAAACAAAACATGCCACATTCTTACAGCACAAAATTCCTTAAAGATTTTTCCAAGTTTAACAGACACTTCAATGAATCAGCCATACAAATATTTATACTAACTTTCTCCTAAATATCTCTGGAAGCATAAAAAGGTATTAAAAATAACCTCTGAATTGTAAGAGTTTATAACCTAACCAACAAGGTATCTATACTAAGTTGTCATACAACATCATTGAGCAGCCCATATAGTATGCCTAGGGACCAAAGATAACAGCAATAATTGCAATATGTTTCATTTAATGGATGAGGACAACAGTGGATGAAATCAGTGCCGGAAGGGGGGTTTCAAGAGAGAGGTAAGCTGGACCATGAGGTCATGGAAAGGATGTAGAAAAACAGAGGCACAAATGTAACCAGTAGATACCAAATAGACTACTTACAGGAGAGGAGGGGATGCTGGCTTTTAAAAGGTTTTA
Organism: Rhinopithecus bieti; assembly: GCF_001698545.2. Classification (NCBI taxonomy): domain Eukaryota; kingdom Metazoa; phylum Chordata; class Mammalia; order Primates; family Cercopithecidae; genus Rhinopithecus; species Rhinopithecus bieti. The sequence goes on along the minus strand of NW_016805059.1, from coordinate 5,964,797 downwards.
CATTTCTGTATGTTAAGGAGGTATCAATATATTTTTACTTGGCTAAGAGTTCTATGAAAGTGATGTTGAGTTTCATGAAATCCCTTTTAGTCATCAAGGCATTTTAGAAGAGGAGACTTGCTACAACTATTTTAAATGAGAATTAATCATAGCTAGACTAGAATTTTGTTTTGTTTTTAAGGCAAACCAGGATTGGGGCTAAATGACAAAGCTATGACAGAAATGTAATGCTAAGTAACAGTGCTATATCAAACAGGCAAGTATTTCTGGCAGCTGCTCCTGCTAGCATGAGAAGTACTCTTACAGTAGAGATTATTAATAGCTATATACTTTGGGAGAGGTTGTCACTTACACTGTAAAGATACCACGCTAAAATTCAGAAATGTAAAAGTATAATCTAATGTGACAAAAACTGAGACAACCATAAGAAGACTTGCCATATAAAAAAATATGTTGAATCAATAATAAATTATCACATCATACATGTGGGTCATCTATTTAGATAAAAACACAGATCACAGTTTGAAAACCATGAGAAGAATTGAAGAAAATTACAGTTGAAAATAATATAGGTGACAAGTCTATGGCAAATATTATCTCCTATAAGAATAAAAAATAAAATCGCTATGAGTGACAAATAATTTTTTAATCAATTGATATATTTTCCTTATGAGGCCTTAAGTAAAAGCACATATTGTTATTTTCTCAAAATGAAAATTCAGTTCATAGAAAACCTAGAAAAACAAACATGGAAGTATAATGATACAGTATCAGCTAAGTAAAGTCCACAGAACTTTGCCATAAGAATAAATGTTCTTTAAAATATAATTTGTCTTGTAACAACATTAGAAACATCATGTTGTCTTTGAACTGATACAATTTTTTCTGAAAAAATTTAATAATATTTTTCAAGAATTTAAGGAAGTTCATACTCCTTGACCCAATAAAACTACTTCTAGAAATCTGTGTACAGTGATGTGGTTAAATTTGTGTATAACAATGTTCAAAGTAGGTCACAATCTAAATCAACAAGTGAAAAATATGATATATTTATATGGCAGATTACACACTTTTGAATACTTACAGCCATGGGAAAATACTAGCAGTATATTAAAAATGAATTAAGGTGACAGTTTTGTTTTAAAAATTATATGCTTAAAATCCTTATTGTGGTTATTTCTGACCAGTGAGATTACTAATAATTTAGGAAACTGTAATGACAAGTGTCTTTTCTACATTATATATTTAACATGTCTAACAGTTTTATGAAGAGAAGTAAAAGATATTAAATATTGGAGGGAAATAAAAATTCATTATATAGCCATTGAACTCAGACTTTGGAGGATATTAAATTACCAAATTTGAGAGGGTAAAAATTCCCAAATTTGCTTTACCAACAGAGCTTATGATGGTCAGTGTTCTCGGTATGTACAAAATCTTCATATTAATGAAAATTTTATTGTAGAATAATTAGAAATGTTATTTTCTGAAACAAAAGCAGCACAACTGTTTAATAATCCTAGCAGACCTTGCTGAAAAGTTCTAACGAACTCAACAGTCTACTACAGGAGAATAATAGATTAAAATTATACACCCTTTGAACTAACTGAAGTTTATACATACAAAAACAACAAGTAAGGTTATGTCTGAATGAGAAGATGAAAATTTTGAATGCAGGCTTGACTATTATCATGAACAACTGAACAATGAAGAAAAACCTGAACCTAACACAGTATTGCTGAGAGGTGCTATGAAAGGTGCTGTGTTTTTTTTTTTGGTCATAATTGTCAAACATACTAACTGATTAACCGATGAGAATGGTACTGCTTTGTCTTTTGAGGATAGTCACCTGTTAGGTACCCTGTTCTCAGTTGCCTGACCCCAGACCCTGAAGTATCACCCCTCAGTTTACAAAAAGACACAGGACAAACATGCATACGGTCTGAATATTTCCAGTTTTTTCATGACTAAAACTGTTACATAATCTGTGGGATAACTTTATAAGTAAACAAACAAACAAACAAACAAAACTTAAAAGAGATTACACAAAAAAATTTAAATTTATAAAGGGACCATGCTACAAAAATTATTTGTAAGTCAATTGTTTGAAACTTTGTATTCTCATAGAAACAATGTCAACAGCAATAGGCCCTCAGACTAACCCTACAAAATACTAGTAATAGTTGAAAAGTGTTAAGTTCATAAGGAAAAAAAAATGTATATGTTACAGAGCATAGTAAAAGAACAGCCAGTACCTGCAGCATTAGAGAGTCCTGAGATTAAATACAAGCGTTACAAACTGCCTGGAAAACTGGGAGAGTTATTAACTTGTCTGAGCCTCAGTTTTCTCATCTACTGAATGGAGATAAAACTTACATTGTTTCATTAACATTTAAACTATTTAAGGATTAAATAAATTAAAATATAAAAAGTAGCTGAGGAGTACCTAGAATACATAGTTGGCTCTTAAAATGATAGAAATCATCAATACCATTACTATACCATACATTTAGAAGATAAGTAATAAAAAGCAGTATGTTAAAATTCTAGTGATTAGGCCAGGCACGGTGGCTCTGCCTCTAATCCCAGCCCTCTGGGAGACCGAGGTAGGTGGATCAACTGTGGTCAGGAGTTCGAGACCAGCCTGGCCAATATGGTGAAACCCCATCTCTACTAAAAATACCAAAAGAAAAAAAAAAAAAATTAGCTGGGCGTGGTGGTAGGCACCTATAGTCCCAGCTACTCAGGAAGCTGCAGCAGGATAATCGCTTGAACCTGGAAGGAGAAGGTTGCAGTGAGCTGACATCGCACCAGCCTGGGAGACAGAGTGAGACTCTGTCTCAAAATAAAAATATAAATAAATAAACAAATTAATTAATTAAATAATTTAGAGTAATTAGATACACAAAAATAAAATTCTTCCTCCCACAAACACAAAAGAATTAGAGAAAATGAGTCTTATAAAAGAAAGTAATGGCTTAAAACTCCAGAACCCCATTCTAAAAACTCACCATAAAATGAAACTTATACATAAGCAAAAAACGGTATGCAAAAGAAAATGTACTACAGTACTGTTTTAACAGTAAAAACCTGTTTTTCATTGTTTTTATAAATAACATTTTATTAAAACACAGTCCTGCCTATTTGTTTAAGTACTGTCCGTGGCTGCTTTCATGACAGAAAGGCAGAAAGAGCTGAGTGCAACAGAGGCCAACTACACAGTCCACAAAGCCTAAAATATTTACTGGCCCTTTGCAGAAAAAGCATATGGACTCCTGATTTAAGATGACGATACATAAGATGTGATTGTAATACTTTTTCAAATGACACACAAATATTCTACTTTTATTTCTATTTTATTTTAAAGAAAATAATTTTAAGTATGGTATTTGGAATATAATTTGATATAGAATATAATCACTATGAAATTGTTTTCAACTACTGGAAACATCAGTTGTTTATCTCACTACTTCCTGAGTTCCTGGGTCTCAGACGCATAAATCCTTGTCCCTTATCTGCGCTCCACCCTTTCCACCAAAGCTCTAGCCCATTCTCTCTTGTGTTGCTGCTGCCTATGCTACACAAACGCAAGAATATATGAGGCCCTCTAAATACAATATTTGTCTGTAAACCAGCACAGTCAAACCTGATATATTTAAGTCCCAAATAAACCAACAATCGCATGTCATTTGGAAATTTCTACTAAAATAGTAACACTGAAGAATAATTTTAAGAGAGTATTCTAAATGCTTAAAAGTGCTCCAAACAAAAACAAAATGAGTCAAGAGATGAAATTTACACACTAAAAGTCCATTTTCTTTCAACATACAATCATTATGCCGGGCATGGTGGCTCATGCCTGTAGTCCCAGCACTTGGGAGGCTGAGGCAAGCAGATAAAACGTTTGAGTCCAGGAGTTCAAGACCAGCCTGGGCAACATGGTGAAACCCCATCTCTACAAAAATACAAAAATTAGCCAGGTGCAGTGGCGTGTGCCTGTAGTCCCAGCTACTTGGGAGGCTGAGGTGAGAGGATCTCTTACGCCCAGAAGGTGAAGGCTGCAGTGAGCCGAGATGGCGCCACTACACTCCAGTCTGGGAGACAGAGTAAGACAGTGTCTTGAAAAAAGCAAAACAAAAAACCACGCAATTATTAGATGTAAGATGCATCTTAATATTTCTCTTATTACTAGAAAGAAAAAAATGTTGCTAGGTAAGCTATCTAGTGCCATCAAGATGTATCCTTATTTCATATATGCTTATAATGTGAAAAAATAATGCATTTTAGGATTTAAGAAATACAACATTACTATAATTAGGAATTCTAATTTCAAATAAAAAAGTTATTTTCTATAACCTATAAAATAACTAGTTATTTTATATTCTTTACCTAGTTAATTTATAGGTTAAATAATTTTTTCCTGTAAAAACTTTCTCTTCCCTTAAAAAGACAACCAAGGCTTTTTTTAGTTAAAAATTATATTCCCAAATTTTCTGATACTAAGAAATACCTGCAGAACTTATTTTTAGTAAGTATTGAGTTGATACTTATGACCAGGAAAATCTGAGAAAACATGAACAAATTATGAGGACTTTAAGACTAAAAACATTTTTTCTTTCTCTCTTCTAATTTTAGCTTTTATTCAGAGGCAAGGTCTCTGTCACTCAAGCTGGAGTGCAGTGGTGCCATCACAGCTCACTGTAACCTCGAACTCCTGGGTTCAAGAAATCCTCCGACCATGGCCTCTCAAAGTGTTGGGATTACAGGCATGACCCACCATGCCTGGCCTAAAAATATTTTCATTTGAAGGTAAATGATTAATAGCTAGTTGCTATTTATTTACTGTTGTTAGTATTAAATCCAATGCTTATAAATTATCTCAAATGAGCAACTAGAATAATTTATAAAATACATTAACTACCAGTACTAATATTACACTTAATAGGTAAATTAATTTCCTGAAAATATTTGAAGAGATATAAATTGAAGTTATAGTTATTACTATCTTAAAACTTTTTCCACTATTTTCAAACTTTTTTTAATTTTGTGCAAAATATTAACTGTGCAAACATTAACTTGATTCAGTATCTATGATGACTGGAAGGAGAATACCATGTTTTCAAATCCTTATAGATCAAGACTGCATATAGTATCATAAGCAATAACTTTAGATTACATTCAGCTCACGACTTGGAAGGAAAAAAGTGGTCTGCAAAATACAGAAGAGTGTTTGCTTTGTGTGCTTTGCTGTCAACGTGTATAGCAATCTGCTTGAAAGAAAGTAAAACTACCCAATGTAAAAGCCATACAATATGTCAGGTACAAAATATTATTAATTATAACATATTTTAAAATCTTTAAAATTTCTAATAAAGAAAAATGTGAAAGTAACAAAGAAAATGTAAATCAACTAACCATTTGCAAAAAGGAAAGAAAGGATATAATTTCACAATCCCTCTAATATTTCTAGTAGTCAGAGTCAATGAATTATGCAATAGTAAATTATTGGCAGGCAAGCTAAACTTCAATGTGTTCATTTTGTTTTTTAAATATCTTCTAAAAAGTTTTAGCATGAATTTCATTTTTAATATTTAGTTTTATTCTGCAATTATAACTGCAAGGCTATAACTATAATTTAACATAACACAGTAACCTAGAAAAGTCAAATTAAATAGTGACCCCAGAAAGCCCTCAGGGAAGCCTTACAGTTCTCTATTAATTTATCTTACAGAATCTTCTATGCCTTTTAAACTTAATGTCTATGTTAGAAGACAAAGACAGGAAATATATACTGTAACATAATGAGGTAATCTCCCATATGTATTTAAGTTTATTAAAATATTCAATAAAAGAAAATTAACTTGATGATTAACATCTTAACCCTTTAATTTTAAAAGCCCTACACTTCTTTTCTCAATTTTTAAATTTATTTTATTGGTATTTTGTTTTACAGAGCTATAAGATAATTAGTGACTTTAAAGCTATTAGAGGCCTCTGTAAAATGCTCAAATCAGAGCAGTGACCTCATTCAGAAGAAGCTATTAAAATGACAAGGTGAAAGCAGACAAAATAAAAGAAACACTTTCTTAAAACAGTAAAGTACAAAAGAAACAAGAGGGTGCTGGGGATATTTGCATTCTGTTTTCGATGTTTAAATTGTATTACATTTCAACCTCGTGCAAAAGTTTTCCAACATGGCTGCCACTTGTTTGGAGTAGAAGTGGAAACTACTCAAAAAGAACTAAGCTAATTAGAAAATGTGTTTTATGAAGGTTAAGTTCCAGCAAATAGAAGTTTCTCTTTATTAAGGAGGAAAATATTCTTCCAGTGTTATGGATTATTCTATTTAATAGAATATTTCCCTTTAGCTAAAAGAAAAGTACAATACAATTATGTATCGATTAAAACAAAATAAAACTTGAAGGAACGCACAAAAAGATAGAACCCTAACAGTGTTGATATACACAAATACAGTCATTTAATCCCAAGCAGTGGTTTGTTTGTTTGTTTCAGGCTAATAAACCTATGTTAGATCTAAAAATGTATTACTCTAATAAATAATATGAAACTGGCAATTTCAGTTAACTCAGGAAATACAAAAAATTGCTCATGTTAACAGGGTTAAAACTTATTGACTGGGGGAGAGGAGTACATAATCCTGAGAAACATCCAATAGACCACACAAGTTCTACAAAATGTTTGTGAGTTCAGGATTGTCTATATATAAACCATATCGTGACTGCCACACAATAGCATGCTATTTTTATTTTATATAACAGCAAAAAGTAGTGTTCCTATTAAGTTCAAATGTAAGGAATAGCAATAAAAAAAAAAATACAGCTTAAGAGGCCAAAGAAGCCTAAGGATTTGGAATATCTTTTAACGAATGAAATTTCAGCTATATTTCCCATGTATAAGGAGAATACCATCAACTTTTTGCCTTTCACGCAAAATAAAACTACAAATTTACAGTGTTAATATTTGTCAACGTATTTCAAAACATACCTTTTACATTTACTAATTTTAGATAAATCTGCAGGATTCTAATTTCATGAAAATAAATGAGACAAAAAGGTGAACTGGGTAACCCTATCTTCTAGGCTCTATATCATATTATAAAACTATCACTTATATAAGTGTTTACTGGCTACATAATGCATTGACAGTTTTAATTTTAAATATCAATTGAAATTTGAGGCATCTCTTCACTGAAAGAGGCCAAAGTACTTCATTTAAATAAACATTCATATTTTCAAATGTGTGAGACTTACCCGTCTTCGACAAAAGGGAGGCCTTGGGCAATGATGCTAATGCTAAATATCTTCATCACAGTTTGATGTGGTAGAGGCTCTTTTGCACTTTTAAGATCAACAGGAACCAAGCCATGGTTTAGAGTAGCTTTTCCCGGTTTTGACATTTTAAAACTCCTCTTGGTTGACGAATACTCTCTACATGTAATACAGGCACATTACTAAGTAAAGCTCTAACCACTAAATTTAAAAAATAAATATTTATTAATAGTTTTTAAAAAGGCTGAGAACCCAAGGCCTGCTGCTTTTGTCTTTCAACCTTCTCCTACCAAATGTCCTGACCTGTCTGAGGCTTGGTGAAGTGCAAACTATCCTAGAATAGCCAGGAATTATAAACTACTGAAGTGAAAGCTCCTGCTCCTGCCAGTCAAACAGCTGGTGAACCTCTCATACAAAGTCAGTAATGTGAACACAACCAAAGCAGGGCTATGCTGTAAGGTCCCTTTTAATATTTCTCCAACTAACTAACCTAAGAGTGTTTCCTAGAAAGTGAAAGTAAATTAACATTTTAGGAATGTTTTGAATTGTGTTTCAAATTTAAGGATGGTGTTTACGTATGGTTAAAAAAAACCCACACATATATGTTTGTTCTACCTTAGATATATTATAATAAGCACTATTTTCAAGTGTGTGCTCTCTTTCCCTTTTCCATACACACCATTCTTTATCTCATACTCACTAGACATTAAATACTGTACACTCTGGTTCTTTAATGCCTGTTAATACACACTTCAGATTAATCTTCGTACTAGAGTTTTCAATTGTCAATCTCTTTAATTCTGAAAAACTTATTAATTATACTTGAAAGTGTAACAGTCACCCAATTGATTAAAGATATGTAAAAAGTGTATTTATTTACAAAGTAATCTATGATGGGAAGTAATTATAGTAAAATGGAGAGTAACTAGCCGGTCCATTGCAAATCCCTAGTGCCTAGTTTCTCCTTCATAGTATGGTCAGATAAATCTTCCTAAAACACAGAGAGGGGATGCGGTGTGCCATTTACTCCTCAGGAACCTTCAATGGTTCTCCAAGGCCTAAGATAAAGTCTGGAGATGAAGGTTCTCCTTGAAGTGGCGCCAAACTAAACTTACCAGCATTATCTCAAATATTTCCCTAAATTAACCACTTGTGCAAGTGTTAATTAATCTTTATACTATAATCCATATTTCTAATAGATAGTAGATAATAATTGTGAACTAACCATTCACAGTGCTCAGTCAACTATTCTCTTTCCATTCTATATTTCTTCTTCCAACAGCCAGTCAGCTCCACTTAACTCTCCTTCCAACTTTTAACTACCAAGCTTTTACGGAGTTTTACAGCAGGAATTTTGACGGAGACAAGAGAGGATTTGAAAGGAGAAAGTTAGAAATAGGTGATTTCTTTTTGACTTTGGAAAGATTAGCATCGCTAAGTATTAAAGCAGGCTGCTGGGAAGGCAATCCATACACACGAAATGTGCCATTCCTACTAGTAGACCTTTCTCTTATACCACAATTTAAAATGTAGTTAAAAATGCAAAATCATTGGCATCAATGCTACACAAAAACAGATTTCTCCAAAGATATGTAAATGGGCCACAGGCACATGAAAAGATGCTCAACATCACTAATTAGGGAAATGTAAATCAAAGCCACAATGTGTTACCACTTCATATCCATCAGGATGGTTTTAAAACAAAACAAAACAGTAAACAACAAGCACGGGCTAGGATGTGGGGATATCAGAACCCTTGTGCATCCTTCGTGGCAATGTGAAATGAACGTAGCTGCTGTGGAAAATAGTGTGGCAGTTCCTCAACAAATTAAACATAAAATCAGCACATGATGCAGCATTTCCATTTCTGAGTATATACCCTAAATAATTAAAAGCAGAGACTTGAACAGATACCTGTATACACATGCTTATAGCAGCATTATTAACAATAGCCAAAAGGTAGAAGCAACTCAAGTCTCAATTGATGGATGAATAAACAAAATGTGACATATACAAACAAGGGAACATTATTCAGCTCTGAAAAAGAAGGAAATTCTGACATATGCTACAACATGCATTAACCTATTAGGTTAATAGTAGGGGGTGAAGCAAGATTGGTAAGATTTGCTGCAAATCACCAGAAGGCTATTAATGGAAGTAGAGTCTGGAGCCCTCGGGAAAGTATTATGATGCGACTATGAGTTCGTTCATAATTTGAGTTTGCTAGGCAAAATAGTATGGAAGAAGTGAGTCCATGGGTGATTATAAGGATGATTGCGCCAGTGAAGCTTCAGGAGGTTTGAATGCGGGAAGCTATAATTACTAGGGCTATGTGGCTTACGGAGGAGTATGCAATGAGTGATTTTTAGGTCTGTTTGTCGTAGGCAGGTTAAGCTTGTTATAATTATGCCTCATAAGGATAGCATGAGGAATGGGTAGGCTATATATTCTGTTAAAGGGTTAAGAATAGAGGTGAGTTATTATACTCACCTCTATAGAGGTGAAGTTTTATACTAAGTAAAATAAGTCAGTCAAAAAAGAATAGTGTATGATCCACTTATATAAGGTACTTGGAATACTTAAATTCATATAGACAGAAAATAGAATGGTGGTTGTCTGAGGCAGGGAGGGGGGAAATGAGAGTTAGTGTTTAGTTGGCACGGAGTTTCAGTAGGAGAAAATGAAAATATTCTGAAGATGGATAGTGGTAATGATTGTATAACAATGTAAATATATTTAATGCCACTGAATTGTATACTTAAACATGGTTAAAATATTAAATTTTATGTTATGGATATTTAACCATAAATTTTAAATGTTTTTAAACAAAAAAGTAAATGACTGAAAATGGAACAATCATCACCAAAAAAACTTCGAGAGATCTAAGGTTAGGAGAGAGAAGAGATAGTATGAGAGTGTTGGAAACCTATAAATTGGTAGTAGAAAAAAAGTGACAATGATATCCAAGATACCACGTCTACAGTCCTACGAGACAACTTACTACCCTGCAGAATGATTACTAGGTTCATGCTACTCTTAGCATCTCCTCAAATGCTCACTTTATTTTCCAAAATAAGACTAATTATTTTGTTTGTGAAACACATGTCATATTTTGTCCTTCTCTCATTAGACAATCCCTTTTGCTAAAGTAGTTCCCATGGAATATCCCTATCTCAGTTACTAACACTAACTATTTTGTTAATACTACAACAGTTTTCTGTAGTCTGAGATTATTTTCAAAACAATTCTGTCTCAGCGGTATCTTTGAAATCAATGGGATAATTAACCCCTCTGAATTTCTTTTCCTGAACTACACAGAAGATACAATGTTAACAGTGTGATACTCCAGTGCAGAAAAACTAGAAGAGGGTGATATATTCTACAAGTTTAACACCTTCATTTGGCATTTGGAAAAATGAATCAAAGATCTAGTTAACAATCAGTGGTTATTCCACTGGTTAATAAAGATAATGTATTGAATATTATAATTTTTCACTTTTACATTTAAAAGCCCTCAAGGAACTCTAAAGTCACATGTATTTACATGCAGACATTTTAAAGATAAGAAAAATCCCTAATCTCACTGAGTCTGATCCTAAGGGGGGGAAAAGATTTAGAATTAAAATTTTAAAACTGGGTAAACATCCAAACGATTCTAGTTTCTAAGGACCAAACGTTATTAAGAAGGTTCAAAACTAGGCTTTCTATTTTCATGGAAATAATTTACCAATGGACACCAGAAACAACACATAAGTGAACAACATAATTAAGGCAGTTTGTACCTCAAATGTTGAGTTTTTTAGTGGATACCAAGTTTTGGTAAGCTCAAAGGTATGACATCCTAATTCAACTTTTTTTTTTTTTTTTTTTAAATCAGTAAATAGCTGCCCTCAACTGGATAATACAGGGCATTGCAACTGTGGCAAACCAAACACTGTAACAGAATCATGTGTTTGTCATGATATATTTTTGGAAAAAGAAGACATTATCAGTGATTGGGCAAAGTGAGTACTAATTTCCAAATATATATACTACAAGTTTCATTTTTTTGGAGGATTCAAGTAACAGTACTTCTAAAGCGATATTCCCAATCAACACGAAACACTCAAAATATCAAACCTTCAAATATAGACAAAAACCCTAATAAATGAGGGAAATCATAGACAAGGTATATAAGAACACCAACTGTTAATACTTCAAAATGTAGCTAATTCCATGTGTTCAAGAAAAGATAAAGTCTGAGTCTCAATTCTACTCTTAAAACATTTAAGATACTCTTTAATACTACCCAAATTGAGACTCTTAAAAACAGACAAGCTCTTTTAAAGATGATGCCACAAATAATAAGGCAGTACAATATGGTAGGTAGGAGCATGGACTCCAGAACCAAACTGACTTAGTCCAAATCCTGGCTTTACCAGGTATGACCTTAATTTAATTCCTTTGTCTCTCAATTTCACCTAGGCAGTACCTACCTCATAGGACTGTTGTGAGGATTAAAAATTAGTTGATATAAGTATAAAGAATAATGCCTCACATCTAGTAAGTGTTCGATATAGTGTTATGATCACTACTACTATTAATGGAATCAAAAATCATGCAGAGCTTTGTAGATAACATTTCCAATTTTAAAATCACCAGGAAATAAAGCAGAGATTCTAAAATCCATCTACAATAACTTTGGAAAAGAATATTTTAAAACATATTATCTGTAAGTTTCAGAAAGACTTCTATAATTCCGTCAAAATTTTTGCCAAAAAATGAAGCTGTAGTATCTTAGCCATAGTGTCTTGGCATTTTAAGATTCCAGATATCACTGTTCATCCAAGACAGGCTAAATATTAGGAAACTTGTAGTAAAGAAAAGATCCTTATATAAGGTAACTTATTTTGCCCACTTATCACTTCTTCATTTTCTTTCTTCTAAAATTTACATCCGCAAAACAATTATATATAAATGTTACATGTAACAAAATATCACCAATACAGTATCTGTAAAATGCATTACAACTCCAAGCACTCCAATTCTCTTTTCTTTCATTCAGTATTACACAAAAGGCTAGAAATTTAACAGCTCCTGACCAAAGCTAGAGCATATGAACAGCACAAAGATTTTCCATTTTTCATATATTATTCCTGAATCAGCTAAAACAAATCACTCAGAAGATGTAAATCTCCCTGCAAATTCAAATTGACTTTATACCAAGAGTTTTCAAAGTCTTACCTCAAAAACTTCCACAGGAAGAATATCAACATATGTTATTTGAATTCAGTATTATTCACTGCTTCTGTGAATTCAGGCAACAAGTGACTTTCTCTGTTGTAGAAACAGAAAGTCCCACATGCTAAAAAGTATACCATTACTAAAGTGCAGTAAATCAGAATAAAAATCCTTCTGATCAGATAATACGGTATTATCAAGTATACACATTTATTCACAGATACAGAGTAAGGCAGATTATTTTCTCTAACAAATCAGTTTTTAGTCTTCCTAACATCATAGATATCAGAGTGTTCAAGTATTTCCCTACCAAGCAATTCACAAATGAAAGCAATTCAAGGTTGAAGACGGAACAATTTAAACACAGAGGAAAACAATCAGAAATCAAGAAATTAAATCCTCTGCTTAATGATAAATTAACTATCAAGCTTGTATTTAAGCAATAACTGTAAAAAAAAAAATCCAGCAAACAACATATTACTTTAAATGCAGAAACATAAATACAATTAGATAGGCCAACAAAGAAAAAAATATGGCATACTTTTTCTTTTTTTTTTTGAGACTGAGTCTTGCACTGTTGCCCAAGCTGGATGGAGTGCAGTGTTACAATCTCGGCTCGCTACAACCTCCACCTCCCAGGTTCAAGCAATTCTCCTGCCTCAGCCTCCTGAGTAGCGGGATTACAGGTGCCTGCCACCACACCCAGCTAATTTTTGTATTTTTAGTAGAGACAGAGTTTTACTATGTTGGCCAGGCTGGTCTCGAACTCCTGACCTTGTGATCCGCCCGCCCTGGACTCCCAAAGTGCTGGGATTACAGGCGTGAGCCACCATGCCTGGCCAGTATACCTTTTAAAGTTTTAGTTTTTTTTTTTTTTTTTAAGTTTTAGTATTCACAAAAGGTATGTCAAATAAATAAAAGTTCTTTAAGATGAAAATCACATTTAAAATGATTACTAAACATGTTCTAAAAGATATTTATTTACATGCTCAAAGTGCTCACTCCGATTACAACTTCCAGTTACAATGTATTTGAGACATTATATATATGTAAACATTCAATGGATCGCACACTGCACTTCCCTGCTAATTTTCTTTATTTGGGCAACAAGGACAGCCTCTAACTACGAGAAATATGCTTGGGTTCTGAAGCAGCACATACAACATACACAAGTGTTATAAAAATGTGACCTGATAATTGGACATTTGCAAAATAAAAGCATTGCATGTACATGCCTATATACACAGATATGTAGCATTTTCAAAATAAAAATGCTAGAATACCAGATTATATAAGGTATTGTAACTGCTCTGATTTATGGAATCAACATCTCAATGTTAGACATTTAAGCTGTTTTATATTCCAGTTATTTCAAAAAATTTGGCTGAAAATACATTATAAATTAAAAAGTAAAATACAGAAAACCAACCAAAACAAGTGCTAATAAATTATAAGTTGACAGATGACAAAACCATTCCATGGTACACCAGAAACTCCAAGATTCAAGAACCTTAACTATTTAATGTCTTGCAGTACAATTACCTGGAGTTTATACTTCAGATTTCTACAAAAAGGAGGCTAAATATTAATAGAAATAGATGGTCTGACTTCTCCTCAGATGATTGAGATTAAATCCCTCGCAGGTTTAAGAGTATATTACATCTCTAAATCAACAGAGTGAAAAGACAACCTACAGAATGGGAGAAAATATTTGCAAACTATGCTTCCAGCAGGGGGCTGATATCCAGAATTTACAGGCAACTCAACAACAAAAACCAAATAACTTCATTAAAAGTGGGCAAAGAACATGAATAAATACTTCTCAAAAGAAGACATACATATTTTTTCATGCCAACAAGCATGAAAAAATGCTCAACATCATTAATTATCAAAGAAATGCAAAGTAAAACCACAATGAGATCTCATTTTACACCATCCAAAATGGCTATTATAAGACAAAAAATAATAGATGTTGGCGAGGATGTGGAGGGAAAAAATGATTATACAGTGTTGGTGGGAATGCAAACTAGTACAATCTCTATGGAAAACAGTATGGAGATTTCTCAAAGAACTAAAAATAGAACTATCATTTGATCCAGCAATCCCACTACTGGGCATCTACCCAAAAGAAATGAAATCATTATTTTAAAGATGCCCAAGAATGTAGTGTGTGATTATTATAGTTATACCTTTAAGTCAACTATGATAACTAACCCACATATATATGTGTGTACACACACACAAATGGAATACCATTCAGCTATAAAAAAGAATGAAATGTCTTTTGCAGCAACATGGATGGAACTGGAGATGATTTTTAAGTGAAACAACACAGAAACAAAAAGTCAAATACCACGTTTCACTTACAAGTGAAAGCTAAGTAAAGTGTACACATGAACATGGAGTGTGTAATAATAGATATTAAGAGACTCAGAAGGGTGACACGCAGGGAGGATCTTGAGAGATGAGAAATCACTTAGATGGGTACAATTTTACTATTTGGGTGACGGATACACTAAAGGCCCAAATTTCACCACTATGTAATATAGCCTTGTAAAAAAAAAATGCAGTACCCCTTAAATTTACACACACACAAAATAAGTATATTACAGCTCTAATAATACTACGCATATGGCCTTCTTGTAAGAAGGTTCAATTTGGTGAGCTTTCCTTTATTATAGTTTAGTGAACAATATAGCCAGTTTATAAAATATATCTAAATAAAATGCATTGCTTCTTCTTTTGTGTCTGACTTTTTTTACAAAAGGCATGTATGCCTGTGCTATAAATGTTTTTGTATAGTAATACGAAAACATTTTATTGGAAAAAAGGTACAGGCATAAAGATTTTAAATAAATTTTAAAAGATGAAATTCAAGAAAATAACCTCAGGATTTTCTGATTCCATATTATACTATAATAATATGTGTGTGTTTATATATTTTTTTCCTCTCCTGCTGACTATAGTAGTCTAAACACCAGCATACAGAGTATATTTGACTTTTTTTTTTAAGGAGTAAACTTTGGATTTTATTTATATTTGTGCCTAGAACTTTAGTTGTTAAAATACTTTTCCTCATCCTTTCATTAAGCATTTTAAAAGTACTTAAGATGAAACAAAATCCAACTATCTCACTGAATTTTGTAAGTATTTCAGAAATGCCCAGTATGAACTCTTCAGTGACTTAACATAACCTGTCTCATGATTAAGCTTAACTCTTACAGGCTGAGCTGGGTTACCCCAGCTGTTAAAATGGCCTTACACAGCTGCTCACCAAGAATTTAGTTCGTGATTATTATAGTTACACCTTTAAGTCAACTATGACAAAAATGACACAGTAATTACAGGTATTTCAGTCATGCAAAAAGCCTCATGTAATGACAGAGTAAATGATTTAAAGCAACCTAATTTTCCATAATTCTCAAAATAAAATTTAAGTGTAAGAAAGATAGTAACTTCTTTAATATCAGTACTTAAGTCCATAAACATAAACAGTTCAAACATAAACAGTTTAAACATAAACAGTTCATCAGCCTTTCAGTAAAAATAAATTAAACATTACTTACCAATAATTTCTTTCTCTTAATAAAAATTCTGAAGAGTACTGCAGGCCAGGGAGTTACAATACTAATTACACTAATAATTAGGACTAAGTAAATAATACTAATAATTCTTCTAAAATACAGTAAGTGTGTACTGTTTTGCTATACAGCTTTAAAAAATTAAGCTATAATGCAGATGGCTCAACCAAACTGACAGTTCAACAAATTATAAAAAAAAAATTTATCTTACGAAAAATAAAAGGCTACACTTACAGAAATGTAAAAAATCTGAAGGAGTGCTGGCGCTTTAAACAAGTAAAATATACGGAGGGGGATATGATTATTTCCTACACTGCTGAGTTTCTGATGCAATTATAAATAAAAATCAATATATTTTATTTTGAGTAAGATAAACATAGTACCGTACTTCATTTATATAATTTTCAGTAATGTGCTATGAAAGTATGTGGGATTTATTAATATTAACTGAAAGTACCTCAGCACAGAATTTAAGTACAGGATTAAAGTACAGAAAAGTAAGATTAAGCAATAGAAAATACATATTTAGAACTTAATTCTTGGACGGGCTGACAGTTGGTACCACTGGCCTTTTACGCTGTCAATATTACATATTCAACAAAGTAATTTTTCTGAAAAACATCAATGTTATTTTTTGTAACTGAGGTTTAAATTAAACTGAAAGCCTAAGTTTTCATTCTTTACAATAAGTAGAATAACTGGTTATCAAGAAAAATGAAAAACAAAGAAACAAAACTCAATTCCTACTATTCTTTAGTATGCCTGTAATAGAAAGATCTTGGGATAGAAAGATAAATAAGTCTAAGGAAACTATCAGAGATCAATAAGAGATATAAAGGAAGTCTGCAGCTGTAGGGCTTAGAAATACATACACATTGTTTCAGACTGGAACAATGATGAGGGGAAGGGATTAAACACTGACAAGAGTTTCTAGTAGATCATGCTTTGTATCACTTAATCACCAGGACGAAACTTTGAGCTATCATTATCCTTGTCTACTTGTTACAGACAAAACTAAGGCTCAGAAAGGTTTACAAATTTGCCCAAGGTAACACAGTTGCCAGGTAATGGAGTTGAGATTTTAACCCTGGTATGTCTAATTCCTAAACTTGTGCTTTGTAACAGATCATCTATCCAATTCCACAGAATGTTACATCCTAACTTAGTTGTGTTACTTCCTAAATTAGTTGTTTGGAGACACTTCTTTGTTAGTGTTTCAGATATGTAAGTTTGTCAGATATAAATGAGTTCTAGATAACTGAAATAAAGTATTGTATAA
Source organism: Rhinopithecus bieti (assembly GCF_001698545.2). Taxonomy (NCBI): domain Eukaryota; kingdom Metazoa; phylum Chordata; class Mammalia; order Primates; family Cercopithecidae; genus Rhinopithecus; species Rhinopithecus bieti. Next base: position 5,947,428 of record NW_016805059.1, on the reverse strand, counting down.
GACATTTACATATTATATATGGAATGTTTTAATATGCCTAGTTTTTATGAAGTCCAAATTTAACAAAAGAAACAGGAATAACATCAAAGATATTACGACCTCCTACAGCAAATTGTATTCTCAAAGATAGTCACAACACCGTCCCCCATCTTGCATGCTCTTCTTGCAATGTGACTCTGACACTCCTTTCACAAAGAGGTAGAGGCCATATCCTCTTGCCTTAACAACAGGCCAGACCTTTGTGACTGTTTGGACCGTTAGAGATAGTAAAAATGGTATCATGTGACTTCCCAGGCTAAGTCACAAAAATGAGATTCAGCTTCCAGCTTGCTGGAACACTCACTTGGTAGTCCTGATGTGCTGACTAAGTAGTACCTTCAGGCCACCATGCTCTGAAGAAGCCCAAACTAGCCCAGGTAAAAAGACTGTAATACATGGAGATGTTCTGAGACTATACAGAAAAAGAGTTTCTGGGTCAGCCCTCAGCTGTTCTAGACCCCTGCTTTTGCACTTCCAGCCATGATCTGACTGCCACCCAGAGTTAACAATGGCCAGATCAGCCCTCCCCAAATTACAAACCTGTAAGAACAATGAGAAATAATAAAATAATTCTCATTTGTTATATCCACAAAGCTTTGATGGCGATTGGTCAGGTGACAATGGATAACCAAAACATCTTATAAAACAAGGAGCTCTAAGTTGGTTTATAGTCATCGTAGTGGAATGTTAATTTTACAATGTTAACAGGAATGGAAAGGATAACAGGTGATTCAAAATGAAAACGTAAGTGATCATCTTGAGGATGGCAAAATTTTGGGTGACAATTTCCCACCTTGATACTCAATGGAAATGAGGCCTTAGCAAGTTTCTATTTTCATAATAAAACTTTTTAAAAAGTTTCATATTACTTTGGCTTGAATTTACATCCAAAGTCATTCGATATATGACCAAGAAAGGAAAAATCAAACTCACTTTTGGATTTCCTAAAATTGTGCTTTTGTCTATATTCCAAGCGAACTCAGAAGATAAGGGGATAAGGCAAGTATAATTAAAGGAGAAAAAGAAATTAGGTTTAAGACCTGAAAAGCCCTTTTAGAGGGTACAACTGATGTCATCATATAAGTACATTGGCTCAGCAAGGCCATTTGCTCTATATTTTCAAAAGAAGGTGAAAAAAATCAATACCTTTACGTGAACTCTCAAGATTTTCCAATGTTGGCAACAAATTTAAATGTTTTAAAAATACATTCAATGGTGAGCTGTCATGATGAAAAGAAAAAGATTTAAATACCTACTATATGAGATACCATTTTGTAATCTCTATTCTGTTCCTTTCTGGAGTAAAGAAGCACAAAAATATAATTAAAAGAAAATGTAAGACTAGTGATAATCTGATAGAGAATAATGATTCTGTCTTAAAGTTTTAATTTTCTTTTCTATACCAAGTAACAGAGTAAAATGATAATGAGGAATAAACCCCAAATCTTACGTGATAAACACTACAGATAAACACTACAGATTACCACTTAAGTGATAAACACTACAGAGGTACGTACCTCAGTATATTTAAGTTTTTCACTCATTAAACCCTAAGACAGATGGCAGCATAATGGTAAAGTACAAACAATGCATTCTAGAAAATTAAACTTACAATGTAGACTTAAATTAATAGAACCAACATCTATAGGTAAGCAAATGAATAATAACTGCTGGCACTTACTCCTCAAATTCACCAGTACCCTCTTCATGCTTCCATTCCTCATTTGCATCTGATTTCAATAACCAAAAACTGCCATGGAAACCAACCAAGTAATGCATCTCCTAAAAGCAACTGCTATTTCTAAAGCAGAGAAACTACCTTTCGCATCAGCAAAAACCAACTGACAGAAGGACAAGCTATATCTGAATAAAACAGACCCTTTTCTGGGGAGGGGGAAAGATACAAAAAAAATTTAAGCATCATTTTTAAACCTGATCTATGAAAACAATCATCATTCTTCCTGCATTTCATATAATTAGAGGTTAAAGTTTATATGCAAGATGCTACCCTGACAACAATACTTATTATAAGGAATCAAGTTAATGTCCTATGTCAGATAGAGCTAGAAGTTATCCCAATAATTTATGAAGTGTTCTCTAAAATGTATTCTAAATAAAGATAATTTTAACCTACCCAAAACTATTGTTCCATTCATAGTGATTGCTTCATTTGTTTATAATCATCTCTTCGCTGTGAAAAACATCAATATTTTCTGTAGCATCAAGCAGTAATTCTAGAATTTCTACAGAAGTGCCAAAGAACATCTTCCCTTGCATTTATTCCAGTTTCAGCTATTCAGTTCAAGAACACCCAAGTATCATTAAAGAATAAAACTTGCCTTTTCCTGTCTTCTGAACATTTTCATATGAGTACTCAAAACTCTAAGATTAGCAAAATTTACTTGTGGGTTCTTTTACAAATTCCTTCTAAGTTCAGCATTAACAACCAATTAGTGAAAAAACACCTTTCAGGGATCAACAGTGCTTCACAGCGGTAACAAAATGTACAGTATCAAACAGCTGAACTCTATACTAAAAGCCGTAATAATGTAGGCAAAAGTCAATGGAATAGTTTCAACCCACCCAAAAGAGTATCTTTGGAACTAAAAATATTTTGCATAGCACTCCTCCTAGCCTGAACTAGTAAGTTAGTTATAGCATAGACTTGTAACATTATAATAATTAACCTTATAAAATATAATAGCAAATGCTTAAGGATTTGCTATATGCCAGTCATCGTCCTGAGTACTTTGCATACATTACCTCACTGAATCCTCTCCATAACACTATGTGTTAGATACTACTACCGTCCCTACGAAACTACAAGGTTAACGGTTTGTGCAAGGTCAAACTGCCATGAACTGACAGAGCTAGCATGTGAAAATCCCCCAGTAGTTTGACCTTAGAAATCACACTCTACCACTATTCACGAGCATTAATGCATTTGTTGTAGATATACTGTTAAGGACATGATCTACTGAGTCACTCAGGAAGCCCTATGTGGGAAATTCCTTTTATATAATATTAGGAAAGATGCATGGGTGTGTATAAGTGTGTGTGCGTGTGTGTGTGTGTGTGTGAGAGAGAGAGAGAGACATCTTTTCTCTTCCCCTGAGGACTCAGTACATCGTCTTCTTAATTTTATCACAGGGAAGCAGAGACTCCAAACTACAGGCCAGTGTTTTGCAAACTTCGGTTTACATGAAAATCATTTGAGAGCTTATTAAAAATGCACATCCTGACCCTGGAGTTTAGTTAAGTAGCTCTGGAGAATAACCCAGAAATCTGTTATTTTTAAAAAGCACTCCAGATGCTTCTGATGCAGCTGGTCCAAGGTAACACTTTGAAAAATACCAGTGCAGACACTTAGGAGTGGACAACCTATATCCTATTACCAGCTTTCTCCAACTCATTATAACTCATTCCTTACCTCTTCTCATGACCTTGCCCTCATATTCTACTCCAGTATTGTCCCTGGTTCTGATTTTCATGTACACTTTGTCACTTTATTATATGTATTTCTCCTACATATAGACCACTTCAAACCCCAAATTCCTTGTGGAAATTGGATATTCATTTCTTTAAAATGAGGTCAATTCATTTGGCAGTTTAATACCTAAAATCAGTATAACAAATTCATAAGGAAAAGTCTGTGGGTCACCAGTTAAAGCACTTAAACTGCTATGCATATGCCGCACTTCCACTCCAAACAACCCAATTCCCATTAATGGATCAGCACCGGAGGCAAAGTGTACTGTAATTTTGCAATGGGTGATAAACATTTCTACAGAAGTACCAAAGAACATCTTCCTTTGCATTTATTCCAGTTTCAGTTATTCAGTTCAACAATAATAGTCCATTCTTCTTCCATACATGATGTCTAGTGGAAAACGGGTGGTCTATGGGTCAAACCAACCCACGGAAGTGCTTTTGTAAAATTTGGACACCAATGTATTTTAAAGATTAAGAAATATCATCTGAAAATCGGAAATTCCAATGAATTTTGAAAAATTCAAAACATGGCAATATCAGGACCCTCTTTTTAGAGAAGTTTTAGCTCCCTGGCTCTTATAGTCCATTTCATTCATATCAATTAACTTTCAGGACCCTATGGTCCAGAGGGTTTTCTGCTTGAAAATCATTCCAGGTTAGGAAATAAATCATTGATGGAAATTAGTTACAATACAGGTGTATGATATTCTAGAAACATCTCTAGTATTCATATTCATACTAACCTACTTTTTCCAAACCTGTGACTTCTGGGTAGATAAAAGTGATCTCTTACCCTTTACAAAATACTACATACCCTGTACTTGCCCCCTCCCATTAACCCTTTTAAAATGTAATGCAACTAACAATGAATATATGCATTTAGCATAGTAATCTACTCCCAACATTACCCTTCCCCAAACCCTCCCTACAAGAGCTACTAGTAAATTGTGGGTTATCTTAGAAAAATAATGGCAATTCTTTGAGTGCTCAATAATACTGTCAAATGAATCAAGTTTTAACTAGTAAGTCAGTGTTTTCTCCAGACACATGTTAAAGACACAATACTGGATGTCTTCAATCCATCAATAGCATCTATTATCTCTGCCACTCAAAGAAGGAGTCCATGTGTTTTTCAACATATCCAAATACTGATCTTTTTATTTGATTTACCTTCTTGACCATTTAAGAGTTCAACATGCACCACCTATATTAGCTAACAATAACTCATTTCATCACTTGTGCAAAAGGATCAAATTCAAGTTCAGCCTTCAGTTACCTAAGCTCATGTCAACCTGTCAATAAATGTGGTTTTCAGAAAATGGCAGTGATACAGAAAACTAGCAAACACACCACTAAGGCATAAGAAATGTTATCAGCTAGACAATACTGCTTATCACAGCAGTGACTTTAAAATAATAATAAGTTCATCAATATTCAAGAGGACTAACATCTCAGTAAAATTTAGAACTAAAGATCAAAGTTTTGTCACTTCATTATTATAGTAACTAATTTGAAGAAATAATTTAAGGTATTAAAATTGGCAAATCAAAGGAGGTGAGACTTAAAAGATGAGATTCTTTTAAGTCTTTAAGTGAATTATTGTTCCTTCTCTTTCACATGACCCTCTTTTATTTTCTCCTCTAGGTGTAAACAATGTGTTTCCTCTAAGTTCATCATACTAATCTTCCTACACCAAAAGACTGTATAAATAGTAGCTAACGAGAAATGTCCTTATTGCCCCCGAAACATAACACAGAAATTAATAATGAAAAGTGCTCTCTAAAGTATATCTAAGGAAGAAATTAAAATTTAAGCAAGGTGCTACTCAGATCTTGAACTTCTTCTCTAGAAGCTATCAAAGATCCAATAGTATACAGTCGATGGGTCACATGTAGCTCAAAGTCAGTTTTTTGGAGCCAGCACAATGTTTTTCTTTTTCTTTTCCTGATATTTCTAAAGACAGAGTCTCAATCTGTCACCCAGGCTAAAGTACTGTAGTACTGTCACTGCAGCCTCAAACTCCTGGGCTCAAATCATCTTCTTGCCTCATAGTTTTATTTTTTTAACTGAATATTAATACCTTTTGGGGAAGGCATATCTTATGTAGTTCATACGAGTCTGAACAGTCTTACGGGCTGTTCATGATTCTCTTCACACATTGACATTACCTATTTAAGTACCTATAGGTTATATTTCTCATTTCTTTACCCTAAGCAGCCAAAAAAAAAAAATGAAGAAGATTAAATCAGTTGTTCAAATATTCTTTACTCCAGAATGATTAGGTGGTTATGCCCCACAATATTACTTTCTGTGCTAACACAAAATGACATTTAGACAAGGGAAGTAGCTTCTTTGGAGAGAGAATTCTTTTCTCACATACATGCCAAGAAGTCCCAGAGCAAATAACAGTGAGAGGCCTATTCTTTTTATGCTTATATGTTCAGATACTTTCCAAAGCTTAGTCAGTCTGCACATACATTTATCCCAAGATTCACTCTTTCATCACTTTTTGTTGTTACAAAGTAGCAAAATGCTAGTTGCTTGTTAAAAAAAAAAAAAGCAAAACAAAACCCTAGGTATCCCACATATTATCTGACAGTGCACATAATTACTCGAGTGTATACTCCAAATTCTGAGCAAGACATACTATACTAAAACACAAAGTAGGAAAGACAAGCACATACTAAGTATATTTAAATACATGGAAAGCAGCTCTATCTATAAGGTACTATATGGCCCTCTAGTGTTCAGTGAAGAAACAGATAAATTCTTAAGGTACTGTGTGCTTTTGATATGTTTCATAGTAAAAAAAAAAAAAAACTTTATAAAATTTTCTACGTATGCTAAACATACTAATATATGACTTCTACAAAAACCTAAATATTTCATATCTTCTGTGATTTTACATCTTTGTGCTTTCTTTTGAATTACTATCCATATTTAGAATATCCAGTGAAAGAATTCTGAAATGTTCTTAAAGTTTTCCCATAAATAATTGTAACGCTAAATGAAAAAAATAGCATTTCCAAATTAAGAACTAGACAATACTGAATGTAAGGCAAATTTCAAAGAAAAAACAAAAGAATGGGGTGGTGTCTACAAACTAAGTATTTAAACACACCTAATCTCAATTCCCTAACCATATTTTCTTTTCTCTGCATTCTGCTTGTGATCCATCCAACTTGATTCTTTTTATCATATTAATTTATAGAAAATAGAGATTAATTAAATACACAAAATTAGTCTCTCAGAAGAGTGGCCAAAGATAGGACTGAGATTTTAGGACAAGAGTCAAAGTAAAAGTAGACCCACAAGCAGAAAACAATCTCATCAATAAGATTCATAAAACTGTAACCACTGGCCAAATGTTTGCAAAATTGATAATACTGTTTAAAGTTGGTGAAATAATAATTTCAAAAGGAACTTACATTTATTACATGTTTAAAAAATATATTAACATATACTTACATTTACTGTTTATATATTGCGGTTTTGTCAGGGGGAGAGGTGGGAACTGAAATACGAGCAAGATATAAAATTTATCCCCAGCTTTTTTACTCACCTAATGTTAAGCAATTAACATTTCCAAGCTAAACCTTTAGAAGCTACAGGAGGACTCTGAAAATCCTATACTTGGCATCAACATAAATCCTTCAAATGTCAAGGAAAGGTAAACTGCTTATGGCAAACAACCTTCAAAGTACCACAGAGTCATCTACTAAACCATTAAGAAATAGGACAGAAGGACTCTTAGCAAACTAGGAACAGAAGGGAGGAACTTTCTCAACCTGATAAAGACTATATACAAAAAGCCTACAGCTAACATCACACTTAACGATGGAAACTCAAAGCTGTCCTACTAAGATCAGACACAAGGCAACAATATCCTCTTTAACCACTGCTTTTCAACATCGTAGGGGAAGTCCTAGTTAAAGCATAAAGACAAGAAAAAGAAGTAAAAGATAAAGAGATTAAGAAAGAGGAAATAACACTGTCTTTTTTGGTCGATGACATGACACTCTATGTAGAAAATCCTTTAAAAAATGGACAAAAAAAAGCAATTATAGCAAGGTTGCAAGATATAAGACTAATATGTAATAAGTCAATTATTTTCCTATACACCAGCAATGAAAAAGTGAAATCTGAAATGACAAATATAGTATCATTTACATTAGCAGCCCCCTGAAATAAAATATTTAGGGATGATCTAATAAAATGTGTATAAGATCTATGCAAGGAAAACTATAAAACTCTGATAAAAAAAATCAACAAAGAAGAATGAAATAAATGGAGATATATTCCATATTCTTGTACAGGAAGACTCAATATTGTCAAGATGTCAGTCCTTGCCAATCTGGTCTACAGTTTCAAAGCAATACCAGTCAAAATCCTAGCAAGTAACAGATATCAACAAACTGATTCTAAAACATATGGAGAGGCAAAAGACCCAGAATAGCCAAAACGATACTGAAGGAGAGGAACGCCCAATTCATTTCTTTTTTTTTATTTTTTTTTTTTTGTTTTTTTTAGTAGGACGGGGTTCACCGTGTTAGCGGAGGTTCTCGATCTCCTGGGGATTCTCGTGATCCGCCACCGCTTGGGCCTCCCAAAGTGCTGGGTTATCAGGCTCAGGCTTGAGCCACCGCGCCCGGCCACGACACTACCCAATTTCAAGGCTTACTATAAAGCTACAGTAACCAAGACAGTGTGGTATTGGTGAAAGAATTAAAAGTAGATGAATGGAACAGAATAGAGAGACCAGAATATGGTACAGTGATCTTTGACAATGGAATAAAGGCAGTACAAGGGAGAAAAGCTAGTCTTCCACAAATGGTGCTGAACCACTGAACATCCACATGCAAATAAATGAATCGAAACAATGACCTTACACCCTTCACAAAATTAACTCAAAATGGATCACAGACATAAATGTAAAGTGCAAAATTATAAAACTCTTAGAAGATAACATTAGAGAAAACCTAAATGGCCTTGGGTATAGAAAAGACTTTTTGCTGGGGTAGAGTGGTACGATCTCAGCTCACTGCATCGTTGATGTCCCAGGATCAAGCAATCCTCCAACCTCAGACTCTCGGGCTGCTAAGATCACAGGAATGCACCAACCACCATGCCTGGCTAATTTTGTGCCTTTTTTTTTTTTTTTAAGGAGGAGGTCTCACTATGTTGCCCAGGCTGGTCTCAAACTCCTGGGCTCAAGCGATCCTCCCACCTCAGCCTGCCAAAGTGCTGGGATTATAGGTGTGAGCCACGGCACCCAGCTGGAAATGACATTTTAGATACAACAATACAATACTAACAGCATGACACATGAAAGAAATAATTTGTAAGCTGCACTATACTAAATTAGAAATGTCTGCTCTCTGAAAGATACTGTCAGGAAAATAAGAACATAAGATACAGACTGGAAGAAAATATTTGCAAAATGCACATGAGATAAACGACTGTTATCCAAAATATACAACAATAAGAGAACAACCCAACTAAAACATGGACAAAAGATCTGGACACACACCTCACCAAAGATTTACAGATGGGAAGTAAGCACAGGAAAAGATGGTCAACATCATATATCACTAGGGAATTGCAAATTGTAACAAAGAGATACCATACACACCTATTAGAATGGTCGAAATCCAGAACACTGACAACACCATATGCCATTGAAGATATGGAGCCATAGGAACTCTCATTCACTGCTGGTGGGAATGCAAAAATAATATAGCCACTTTGGAAGCCATTTGGTAGTTTCTTACAAAATTAAACATACTGTTAACACACAATCCAGGAATCGCACTCCCTGGCATTTATGCAAAGGAGTTAAAAACTTAGTCCATGCAAAATCCTGCACACAGATTTTCACAAGCAGCTATATTCATAATTGCCAATATGTGGAAGCAACCAAGATGCCTTTCACTAGGGAAGTGGATAAACTGTGGTATATCCAAACAATGGAATATTATTCAGTGTTAGAAGAAAATGAGCTATCAAGCTATAAATTATACATGGAGGAAAAGTCAATGCATATTACATAAGTAAAAGAAGCCAACCTGAAAGGCTACATACTGCATAATTGCAACTATATGACATTCTGATAAAGTTAAACTATGGAGACGGTGGAAGGATCAGTGGTGATGAGAGGCTGGGGAAGAAAGGGATGAAAAGGCAGAACACAGGATTTTTAAGGGAGTGAAACCATTCACTATGGTACTACATCGGTAGATGCATGTCAATACACATTCGTCCACACCCACAGAGTGCACAACACCAAGAGTGAGACCTTGGTGGAAACTATGGATTCTGGATAATGATATGACAATGTAGACTCACCGACTATAACAAATGTACTATTCTGGTAAAGGGGAAGCTGTACATGTGTGCACCAGGGGGCATATGGGAACTCTCTGGGCCTCTCATTCAACTTTGTTGTGAATCTAAAACTGCTCTAAAAATTGAAGCTTGTTAATTTAAAAAGACAGAATGGCTAATGCAGGAAGTCTCCAAAAAACATTTCGCAAACCTCAAGGATCAATAATTCAAACACAAGGTTTCCTTGTAAAGGACGAGCGTATTTCTTCTTTCCAGATTGGAGGGATAAAAGAAAAGATACACATGAAATTCTAAGTGAAGGAATGTAGAAATAATTCATGTAAATGGGTCAAGATCTCAGTGAAGCAGAGGGGAGTGGGGAAAATTCCCTTTGAGAGGCTGAACAAGTCAACTGTTTAAACAGGTTATCAAATAATAATAAGGCTATTATTATCATAATAACCAAAAGAATCAGGAATATAAAAGAAGTATATGCACTGACTCCAGCTACACAAAATATATATCCATGTGGTCAATGACTGACAAGTATTATGTAAAAATTTATACACTAATTCTTTATTGACTAATAACTAGGTTATCAGGGTACCTGATAATACAATAAATATTACTAGGCAATAAAATAAGAAATCAAAAGGCTTAAATGAGAGAGGGAGAAAAACAAACTTAATACAATGAGTCACAATAAATATACCACAAAGAGATTTAGTTGAGGCAACATTTGGGGACATGAAAATAAATGTTAGGGCGGTAGCCTTATAGGTTATTTCACAGCCCACTCGTCCCAAAATTACTAATATTGTTTAACTGAATTTCCAAATGTTAACAGAAGTACAACCTGGACCCAGAATAAGATCTGAGTTCCAATCCCAACTCCACTATTTACCAGCTGATTGATACATGATTAATTACCTAACCTCTCTTCACATATTTCTCATCTCCATTATGGGGTTAAAGATTAGAAATGACCTATTAGGACTGTTAAGATTAATGAGAAAAAATGTAAGTATAGATACACATTCTGAGAACACACTGAAGGCATTCAGTCTGGAGAAGATCACAGATGAATATGGCAGCAATCTTCTCCTGTGAAAAGAGCTGTCACTGCTCTAGGCAGAAGAACAAGGACCAAAGCAAAGTCAGAGATGTCAACATTAAATAAAGAACCCTAACATAAATAACTGTCTAAAACTATGAAGATACTTGACATTGCAGTATTCCTTTGTAATGGCCTCATTTGTAAGCTCAAGTCTGTTGGTAAAGCCATGGGGCACAAGTTTGGCCTTGGTGATCTCAAAAGTCCACTCCAATTTGGAGTCCATCTTAGGAGACTTAAAATTAAGACTATAAACTCTTAACATGTTAAATATATTAGTCTGATGAAATGGGGGGTTGGGAATACGGGAAGGGAGGGAAGGGAAAGCACTAATGATTTCCTCATAAACCAACGGCCACTTTGGAATTATGTTTTACGGCCAGGCACGGTGGCTCATGCCTGTAATCCCAGCACTTTGAGAGGCTGAGGCAAGTGGATCACTTGAGGTCAGGAGTTCGAGGCCAGCCTGGCCAACATGGTGAAACCCTGTCTCTACTAAAAATACAAAAATTAGCTGGGCGTGGTGGCAGACACTGGTAATCCCAGCTACTCGGGAGGCTGAGGCAGGATAATCATTTGAACCCAGGAGGTGGAGGTTGCAGTGAGCTGAGATTGCACTACTGCACTCCAGCCTGGGCAACAGAGCCAGACTCCATCTCAAAAAAAAAAAAAAAAAAAAAGAATTGTGTTTTAAAACAGTAGTCACCAACCTTTTGGCACCAGGGACAGGTTTCATGAAAGACAATTTTCCATGGACGGGGATGTGGGGGGACGGTTTGGGATGAAACTGTTCCAACTCTGATCATCAGGCATTAGATTCTCAGAAGGAGCATACAACCTAGATCTCTCGCAAGCGCAGTTCACAATAGGGTTCGTGCTCCTATTAGAATCTAATGCCACAGCTGATCTGAGAGGAGATGGAGCACAGGCAGTAATGCTCACTCACCCACCACTCGCCTCCTGCTGTGAGGCCCAGTTCCTAACAGGCCACAGACGAGTACTGGTCCATGGCCTGGGGGTTGGGGACACCCATTTTCAAAGACAGACTCTGAAATTGCTCAGAGAAAGGTTTTTATATGAAAAATATTCACGTTTAGAGAGAGCCAAAAGTGCTATCAAGGCCAAAGAACTCTTTAAAGAAAACACGTATTAAATAAATATCTTCAAAACAAGAAAAGATACGACTATGCTATTACTCTTCTAGTAATGTGTTAAGCTGATCTTAGAAAACTGCCAGGGTAACACCTGAGCCCTAGAGATGTGAAGAATCAATTACACTAGGACTTGAAGAGTTCCGTGCCCTTTCCACTATGAAATGGGGGGTTGGGAATAGGGGAAGGTTTCCACTATATTCAGCTGCATTCTCATGCAGAGATCATTATATAATGCCATTTCTTGTGAGGAACATCTTTTTATCCAATCCTCCATTAGGAGCATTACACACCATGTAAGTCATCAAAAAAGATTACATAGAATAATAATTGGTTTCCAGCAGAGAGTTATTTTTCTATTAAAGAGTCATATATGCTTGTTATAACAAAATGGAGAAATTCTAAAATGTATTTAAGAAAAAAATAACATTTTATTCAACCACATTCAGAGATAATTCCTAACATTTGGTACAATTTCTTCTGATCTTTTTCTTTGCATATGTATATATGTAGATACATACACACACATATATAAAAATGTATGTTTGCTTCATAATTAAGATCACACTGTATAGAGTTTTGAATCCTGTATTTCAAATAATATATTTTTAAGCATTTCCCATTATTAAATATTCTTTCAAATGTGATATTTAATGGCTGTATGAATTGCCTTCAATCGATTTCTGCATGTTACAAAATGATTCCTAAGGTGGGATTTTTCTCTTCTCCTCAGGGGAGTCTCAATGTAACAATCTGTACATATACTGAATACCTGAGTCTTAAACTCAATTTTAATGATGTGCCCATTTACAATTTCTGGTCTAGCTTAGGTACATCTTAAGAGGTGAAATGAAGCTGGGGCATGGTGGCTCAAACCTATAATCCTAACACTTTGGGAGGCCCATGCAGGAAGATCACTAGAGCCCAGGAGTTTGAGACCAACATGGGCAGCATAGCAAGACCTTGTCTCTACAGATAATTCAAAAATTAGCCAAGCGTGGTGGTGCCACAGGTGGTCCCAGTTACTCTGGAGGCTGAGGTGGGAGAATTGCTAAAGCCTGGGAGGTGGAGGCTGCAGTGAGCTGCGATCATGTCACTGTACTCCATCCAGCCTGGGCAACAAAGCAAGACCTTGTTTTAGAAAAAAAAAAAAAGAAGTGAAATGACAACTGTTCACATTACAGTTTGCCAGTCTTCAACTCTCAACGTGAATTAGGACTGAAGACAAACTTATCAAACTTCTTTTTTTTTTTTTTTTTTTTGAGACAGAGTCTTACTCTGTCGCCCAGGCTAGAGTGCAGTGAGCCAAGATGCTCCGCCTCCCGGGTTTACGCCATTCTCCTGTCTCAGCCTCCCGAGTAACTCGGACTACAGGCGCCCGCCATCTCGCCCAGCTAGTTTTTTTGTATTTTTTAGTAGAGACGGGGTTTCACTGGGTTAGCCAGGATGGTCTCTATCTCCTGACCTCGTGATCCGCCCGTCTCGGCCTCCCAAATGCTGGGATTACAGGCTTGAGCCACCGCGCCCGGCCAATTTATCAAATTTCTACTGCTCAAAAAAAGTGAAGAATTTTATGTCAACTTAAGACAAAGCTTACCAAAAATGTCACCAGGTAATACCAAATGAACTGCACCATGAAGAAAAGCAACAACAGGTTCAAAGGAATTAGATTTTCTAAATCTAGGAAGGTATAAAGATAGGGGATTTGGACTTGGATTTGAAGGATCTGGCTGGCGGGAAGGAGTATCATTCAAAATAAGTAGAGAGGAAAGGAGATGAAACCAGGTAGAAACTATGGTAAGACATTGGATGACTTCAAATGTTCTCATTTAGGTTTGGCTTTATCAATGGGAAACAGGGTACCAGATATCTGTATTGAGGCTATTATCTACACAGAGCTAAAAATTCATTTTAAAAACTCATCCAATTATTCATACTGCCAACTCACCGTCAAGGGCATGGCATCATAGCCTGATGCAAACAGAAGCACAAGCAAAAATGCTCTTTACATTTTAAACACTAACCCTCCAATTTTATCTTACAAGTGCCTGGCAGGTAAGAAAAAGAGACTAAGTGATCAAGTCTGTTAAAATCTTCAGCAGGCCCAGACTCAGATCATAAGAAGTCAAGTCACTTTTCCATCCACTGACCAGAAGACGGGACGATTGAGAGAGAAAAGAAAATCTGGGCAGGAAAATAAAAACTTGGTTTGGGGAAAGAAACTACTAGTAGTTTTAGTTTTCAGTGGACCACTCAGATGATGATGCCCAACAGACAGCTAGAAATGCAAAACTATGGCTAGGGTGAATGAATGGAGCTTGAAAAATCATTTTGGAGTTATCTACCAAAGTGAAAACAAAATTCATCATGATATATTCCTGTATCCTTTTTCTTCATACTGTCTTCCCTACCATCAACAAAAAACAACATTAAAATGGATCAGATCATTATAATAATACACATAGGAAACAATTTTCTTTGGAAGTATTTTGAAGATAACTATTTGTGATATTTGTGTATAGTTCAGTGAGGTTTATCATCTGTATAAAGAACAAATCAATGGAGCGCTATTAAACAATTTTAAAATGGCCCATTTGGTGTGAAGATTATTCTTTAGTCTACAATGAAACCCCATAATTAAAATACTTTTTGAGCTGGGTACGGTGGTCCACGCCTGCCGTCCCAACTACACAGGAGGATCTCTTGTGCCCAGGGGTTCAAGGTCAGCCTGGGCAACACAGCAAGGCCCTATCTCTTAAATAATTAATAATAGTAACTGTCATGACCTGCAGTGAATGAGATACAGTTTATCACCAACATTTAGAGTTATTATGATTTAACACAATATTAACAAATATATTTAAAACTATATTAACAAGCATTAATTAGAAATTAACCATGAGCTAAAATTCATTGTGGCATCCATATGGAAGATTCATTAAAGCATTTAAATATACAGAAGCTTTAGTTAAAGATTAGAAGGAAGTCTAGATAAATTGACTTAAATTCTAATGAAAGGAAAGGGTACATATTTTATCAGCTAGGGAGATCTGTGGGTAGCATCGGCTTCAAAATTTATGTCTATTTTTATTGAAGATGGGCCTAGCTTATTATAGTATTCTTCTAATCCTCCTGTGTACGTTTTTAAAAGAATTTATTTCTCTACTTTTTACACTAGAGGGTGACATGATGACTGAATGCTGAAGGTCGTAAAACATACATATAGAGACTGACAACCGCTGTGGGGAATGAAGTGTATTTTGTGGGATTTGGGGTAAGGCACAGGAGACAAATAAAGTGATGTCATAAGGCCTGTATCTGTAAAATATCTTGAGTGTCCCAGGCACTATGCTATCTGATTTACATAAATTATTTCACTTAATCCTTACAAAAACCTTAAGAGGTAGGCATTCTAGTCTTTATTTTATAGATAAAGTAATAGGTTCACTGAGATTACATATTTACGGTCATATAGTAAGTGGCATAATCAGAATTCAAACTCAGATCTGAAAAGTTCTTATCACTCTAATATGTTAAGGGAAAACCCATCTCACCCATTGTCCCCATTTCTCCCATTTCCATTATCCTCTCCACATGTTTAAAATTGGGCTAAACTATGCTGAGTCAATGTTTCATTTTTCCTCCTTCACAAAGGTAGGGGACATGGCTATTCACTGGGCCATGTTTACTAGTGGATGTTACTCAAGATGACTGCCTTAAATAGCATTTTTTGCTCTCTGGACATGTCTACACCAAACAGAATTTGAACTTAAGTTATTTGTCTTGTAGGTAGACTAGGCCAGGGACTTTCTGAAGAAGCTATCATTCTCTAGAACTCTACAACAGAGTGTAACTTAGAGCCCTGTTACATTTCCAATGTTAGACACATTGTCCTACAAAGTTTCTCAGCAGCTCTGGTCCTAGGAGGTGGCTGGAGAATGGTGGACCAGATACCCTG
The DNA here is from genome assembly GCF_001698545.2 of Rhinopithecus bieti. Classification (NCBI taxonomy): domain Eukaryota; kingdom Metazoa; phylum Chordata; class Mammalia; order Primates; family Cercopithecidae; genus Rhinopithecus; species Rhinopithecus bieti. Next base: position 5,931,350 of record NW_016805059.1, on the reverse strand, counting down.
ATTGGTTAATGATCCTATTACCTGATTCCTCTATTGTTCAGAACTTATAGACAAGAAAGAGGTCATATATGATATATATATATATATATATATATATATATTATATATTTTTTTTTTTTTTTTTTTTTTTTTTTTTTTTTGAGACAGAGTCTCACTCTGTCGCCCGGGGCAGGAGGGCAGTGGCCGGATCTCAGCTAACTGCAAGCTCCGCCTCCCAGGTTCATGCCATTCTCCTGCCTCAGCCTCCCGAGTAGCTGGGACTACAGGCGCCCGCCACCTCGCCCGGCTAGTTTTTTGTATTTTCAGTAGAGACGGGGTTTCACAGTGTTAGCCAGGATGGTCTCGATCTCCTGACCTCGTGATCCGCCCGTCTCGGTCTCCCAAAGTGCTGGGATTACAGGCTTGAGCCACCGCGCCCGGCCAAGAAAGGGTCTTATGCCTCTAAACTCCAATACACTAGATGCTTCTCCACACCACCCCCCGCATTTATTTATTCTGAAACAGGACTCTCTGTGGCCCAGATCACTGTAGCCTCAACCTCCTGGGCCCAAATGATCCTCCCACCTCAGCCCTCAAAGTAGCTGGAACCACAGGTGCATGCCATCACACTCAGCTAATTTTTGTATTTTTTGTAGAGACAGGGTTTTGCCATGTTTGCCCAGGCTGGTCTTGAACCCCTAGACTCAAGCAATCTGCCCACCTCAGCCTCCCAAAGTGCTTGGATCACAGTGTGAGCTACCACACCCGGCTATCCTGTATACATATGTATTTTTTGATAAACATTTATTTCTTATTTGAGGTAAATGGATAAACACGGTTTAATTACTAAGAAGAATCTAACAATCAGGATGGGAAAAAAATAAGACTAATTTGAGGTAAGGAAGTTATGTGAGACGAGAACAGGTGGAAGAATCCAACAATCAGGATGGGAAAAAAAATAGACTCATTTGAGGTAAGGATGTTATATGAGAAGAGAACAGGTGGAAGCCACTAAGATAGATATGGAAGCATCAGAAATTAGTGCTCAAACACACTTCTCTTCATCAAAAGATCAGGATACCAGATCTGGCCTAATAATTGTCTCATTTGTTTTTCATGTTAGTAGAAAATTAGTTGATATTCTGCATAAAATATGTCAAGGATTCTTCAATATGAGCTGGGCACTCTTCAGAAAACAATTTAAAACAAAAATGATAAGGATGTTGACAAAGGAAGTAAAAACTGAAGAGACAGACATTTATATCTGGAGAACCAAGCTGACTCTAGAATTTACAGGCTAGTCAAATTTAGAGGAACAGCCAGCACACAACCTCTGCTTTAAAAGCATGTTTTACGGATTCGAGACAGTATGACCTCTATCAAATTTTTTAACGGCGTCATTTCTTCCTGATTACTTTAGCCTTGAGCTGTAAAATCTTCAATAGTGTTTTGTTAAGTGCCACAAAGAAAAGTAGTCAACTGAGCTCTCTGTCCTTTCTATAGGGTAGCTCTGATCACTTCAAATGGGACACAGTATTAGAAAATCATCACACACCAGAGTCTCTATGACTATATTGGAAATCTTGTTTAGTGATGTTTGTCATATTCTACCATAGGGGGCAGCATAGTACATGGAAACAGAAAGGGGTTTTTTGCAATTAGGCAAATCTCTCATCACTTAGTGTGATCTGGGGTGGATCATTTGGCCTCTCTGTAACTTTTGTTTATGTATCTGTGGTAGGATCTTTCAAACAGTGTGAGCTTAATAAATAGCAATTCTTGACTATCACTTCCCTTGACTTTTAACAGTAAGTCAGTACGGAATTTTTAACATATATTGCTTGCCATAAAGCTCCCAAAAGAACAAACCTTTAGTGACAAGGGGGGAAAAACTGTCCTCAGAGTTTTGACAGTTTTCAAAATGCTTTCAAAGAATAAAGCAATGCAAGGAAGAATTAAAAATCTTTTTTTCTCATTAATATCATATTTGTTTATGCAGCATATTTAGGGACGATGGATAAAATTCAGTCTAGCTGTCCACAGGGTTTGTTTATGAGAATGCCAAAAAATAAAACTTGAAAGTATCCTGAGTAAAATTTGTAAAAAGCGAATCCTATATTAACATTTAAAAATGGGATTTCATTTCTTATGCCTCTACTCTCAAAAGTCAAAGTTTAAGTAGACTTGAATGAAACTATGGTCTAGGGTAACATCTGTAGAAGTGTCTTAACTTTATAATGATCAAGAATTTAAAGCTCTTCCAAAATACAGTACTTGAACTAGTGAGAGCTTCTATTTATTGTATTAAAACATCTACAGACGGAGAATACTGACATTTTCTTTTTAGGTAAAGCAGTACTAAGCGACTTTTCTAAATGCTGTTGAAAGTGCTCTGGGAATACTCTGGCAGAAGGGTTTTAGGAATGGACAAAAAGGAAAACATTTAGAAAAATTTCAGACTGAAATCGTACTTATAGAAGGGCATCACTGTCCTGGCAATCAAATAGCTTTGTATTCTTCATGACATACTTATGAAGGCAAATCATCTCATGATCAACCATATATCAAAAAGTATACATACACACTTATATAATAAATGCATATACACATCTATACTGTACATGTGTATATATCTAAATGCATACACACATCTATCCCTGCTATGGTTAGGGCCCAGTCCATTCTTGTTATCTTGAATGTACAAGAATAACTGTTATTCATGATTCAGAATCACTAGAAAAAAAACTAACAAATTCAGTACACTTCGTTTTTAAAGAGGTAATCATTATACACATAAAATTTCTGTTAATGATTTTATCTTGAAGGTAAAGAAAAGATGAAGTACCTGTCAAACTGGTGAAATGGAAGGTTTCCTACAGAATATGAGGATGACTTTTCTTTTGGAAAAGATAAACTTTTGTCTAACTAGCTTTTTTTGCTTTTAATTTAAAGTGTAGCAGAAATCAGCAATAACTCTGCATTGTTCTGCAAGGCTTAGTTTTGATTGAACCTCTTTCTGAAATAAGATAATGCAATTGGACCTTAAGTATTAAACCCCTATTCCTCTAACTGAACCCTCAGGAAAAAAAGAGATGTATAAACTCCCTTTTGATACAGTAACCTTGAAGAAGGGGATCAAGACTGGGGGGATAGAAGGGAGGAATGACACTATATAAGGTCTGAGCCTTAACAAAGCAGTGTATGTATAGTTGTTAGCAGTAGAGCCACCTGGCTGAGATCCAAAGCTACTGCTTCAACATCTTGAGACAGGGATGTTACAATGGATGAAAAATCACTACTTGATGTCACGTCCTTCTTAGATCATGCCAGCTAAATATAATCTGACTTGCAGACAGGCTAGGTAAATTAGGGCCAAACACATTTGAGAAAGTTAAAGTTTTACAAGCAGATGTAAAACATGATTTAGCAATTCAACTATTATTAATCCAAGTGTGTAAGACACTTCATTCCAAGTCAAGTTAGGTTAAATGATATGATGTCAAATCAGTTAAATCAGTTTGTATATTGTTTGTGGCCTAAAATCACTGTAAAATGTAAGAAATAAGCAAGTAGGAGTAAGAGGATGAACTACCACAGACATTAATGTCTATAAAACAAGTAAGCTATTATTCAAGTTAAAATGTTCCTTTCCAAAATATAGTTTAACTTGTAAGTCTATTCTACATGAATATTCATTATTTCTAGTTCTCAAATGATAAATAACTAGAACTAATTTGAGGCAACTTTTGAGTAATTTATGCCTTAGAGTGACACTTGTAAATAGACAGCCCACTCCAGCAGCTGCATTTTGTAAATAAAAAGCTTCTTCATTACTTGATTTACACAAATTATATTTCACCCAAAACCTCTACACCCCACACAAGCTACTAATCCCTGCCCGGGACTCAAGGTTTAGATGAAAATTTGATGTTAATAATTTTTCATAGTAATAGGCTCAATTACTTTCCCTCCATTTGTACTCAGATTGTCCCATTATCAGTATTTCTACTTGTTAATACTTTCCAATACCTTCTGTAAGACAAAAAACTAGTTCATTTTATTATTACATATCTTAAGATTAATTTTTAGTAATACAAAGACTAAGAGGAAAGTTTCATTACTTAAAATAGGTATGTAAAGTTTCCCAGGTTAACAATATAATGAATATACTCACTTTCGTTGTTTTTGTATAGAATGGGGAGGAGAGCTGGTGAACGGGCAGGTCCCCAACACTACTGGAGTTTGTGACACTGTTACTATGTGTATGTTCATCTTCTCTGCTACTATCATCAGACTGATCAAAATCATCACTCTCCTGGTCCATCTCCTCCTCCTCCTCATCCTCCTCATCCTGTTCACCAGCATGTTCTTCATCTTCCTCTTGTTCTTCTTGGTTTCCTGAGGAGTCCTCATCTACCGAAATAAATCTATTATTGTTTTCTTCCAATTGTCCTTGCTGGGAATCATTTTGGCCTCCAGGTCTAGGTTCTACTCCAACAACTTCACCATTCCTTGCAGTGTGCTCCTCCTCTTGTTGTCTGAGTTGCTGTTGCTGTTCCTCCTCTACCACACGATTCATCTGTTCTTCATCTACCTGGCTTGAGGAAGGGTTACCTCTCAGAGAGCCTCCAGTTCGTCGTCTTTTGCTGCCCACAGAGAGCAGTTCCTGATTCATTTCCAAAAGCCAGCTTGCTACTTCTTGGACCTTGGCTAGACTATCAGAAGATGCAAAGGTTTTCACATTCTGCAGGGGAAAATAGTGGAAAAAACAAGATTTGTACAATCTATATTATGTTCTACTTTCATGTTATATGTCTACATTCTAAATATCATTAATGACTGCAAAAGTATTGATGCCACCAAGGCATTAAAATGCTTTTAGTAAACAACATAGAACATTTCCATTTTAAAAGTTGTAAGACTTTATAAAGACATGCACAAAACCATAGTAAACAATATTAATCCCTTTTAATAATTTTAGCATAAAGATTTATAGTTTAATTCCTTTGACCAATAAAACATAATCAAGCAAATAAAACAATTTTAACGTTACATCAGTAGTTCATAGACTATATCCTCTATAAAACTTCCACAAAATTTTAAGAAGTGTATCAAAAAAAAATTTCTGTGCTCAGTTAAATTTGGGAAATGCTGAGGTATATCAGATTAAAAGGCTTTTTATCCTGGGTATTTCCCAAACTTCCCTGATCACAGAATCTTGCCTTCAGAAACAGTTTTCTAGCAGGTAACAATTATAATCATTATTGTTTTAATTTTTTTACAAATGACTGGAAACAAAAAATTTATTTAAAAAAAAAGTTCATAAGTTCATACCCTCTGACCCAGTAACTCCACTTCTGGCAATCTATCCTAAGGAAGTAATCCTAAAACAGAAAAAAAAAATTATACAGAGGATGCTCACTGCAGTTTATCCACAAAAGCAAAAAATAAAGATAAAATAAATGTAAATAAAATAAAATTCAAATGCTCAATATAAAGGAATCTATGAGATGGGATATATACAGTGTAATCCCTAAACATGACGTTCATAAAGTATTTTTTAAAATATGGATGTTATATTATATTACGCTAAGGGGAAAACACTGGAAATAATAATAATTATAGTATGATTTTTAAACTGTATGAAGACTAGAAGACAACATTTCAAAATAAACTGCATCTTAGGCAGTGGTATTACAGATGCTTTAAACATTTCTTTTTATCATATTTCTCAATTTTTATATATCAAGCATGTTTACCTTTATGTTTTTTTAACCTGGCTCTAGAATTGTATCTGATACAGCATCTTTTCATGATATTTATTCTTACACTTTATCCTTTGTTGGTATCTATATGGACATCTTTGAAGTCAGATAAAACAATGCCAATATATTGTGCACACACAAGAAATTAAGCACCCGTGATCTAAAACTTGAAACTGTTAACAAATAAAGTATTGTCAATTCTAGTCTTTTTCAGAGAAAACCTTTAGTATGATTTACAACAGTGTATCATAAAACATAAACATCAACAAACAGAAGTCCATATCCTAAAATTTGAGGAAGGTCTTTTATTACTTCTTACCATAATACAAAATGTCAAGATATATCAAATATTAATATTTGATATATTCAAGTTCAGTCACATTAGTTACCGATAAAATCATAAGTTACATATTTATATATTAATATAAACAGTTAATATATAAATATATAACTTATGATTTTATCGGTAACTAATGTGACTGAACTTGAGTTCAGTAAAATAAAATCTGGTGGCTAATAAACAACATTAAGGTTCATGGATTTCTTGGCAACTGGATATGATGGGAATAGAAATGATTCAAGGTCAGGAAGAATACTAATAAAAGAAATAAAATTTTAAACTGAAAATGTTCCTCACTTTGCAGGCAAGGTAATCAGGCTTAAAATGATTTAGTAAATTTCTCAAGATTACTAGCTTTAAGTAAAGCAGGGACAAGAATTTAACACCCAAGTGAGTCTTCTTTCATACACCTTGAAGTAACTACATAAAATCCTGAAAGAATATTATTCTCTAACACTGATACTGCCTTCTTTTCCAAAACTACAATCACTACAATACTCAAAGATTATTACTCTAAAACAAATTATTTGCTAAGCATTCAATATGCTTCTTGTACATGTCAATTTTCTGGAGGATAATGTTTAGAATAATGTATCTTTCAAGCTAACTGATGACAGTTCATCTTTTTGACCAGAACCCACAGTGAAATTATGTTTAACATCACAACTCTGCATGCATGCATTTAAACATATTAAAACAATGGTTTCCGAGAAAGGGAATCATGAAACATTTCTGGTATCTAAAGTCCCTATAAATCACCACCGTTAATGAAATACAGTTGATTCGCATTCACAGTAATTGCGTTCTATAAAATTGCTGCAACCACTGAATTAACAAATACTGAGCCATTGCTCCTAGGGGAAATACAGTTCTCACAAGCCTCTGGTCACAACATTGTTGCCAACTGATCAATGCATAACCTTTTTTATGTGTGTTTCTGTCTAAATATACCTTTAATATAGATTGATTCATTAGCATTGAACTCATGGTCAACAGCATTATAACTAATGCCTGAATTAAGTTTATTTAATACACATTAGTTTATCTTTAAGGCAAATTACAGCCTTCCTGCACTCAGGAACATTAAACAGAACTTCAGGACTATGTTTTGGGGCCATTCTAACCTGCACAATCCCAAATGAGGAAAATGCTATACTTTTCCTCATGGACCATGAAAATGACACTTGTTTACGGTATGACAGCTGCAACAAGAAGGCAGAGCATCACCCTGTTGATCTCAACTAGAAATAGGTTGGTCAGGTGGCTCAAACTTCGTGACACTCTGCATAGTACATGTCCACAAATGACTATGAAAGTATCATTTGTGACTGTGTTGTTACAGTTCTGCTAACCTAACAAAGGATAAATGATCAGAGACATTAAAAGCTCCATTAAAGATATTAGTCAATGAATGTTTCAAATAAATTGAAAGTTCAGATAGCTCTGATAAAATAAAGTTAGACTTTGCATAAAATAATGGCTGGAGAAAAGAACATTACTTTTCCTTTTGTAAGTGTGGGGAACAACATTCTTCTGGCAGTGTCTTTCAAGGCAGTGGAAAGTCCAGAGAGGTCCTGACCTATGGGTACTTTAAAAAGATGCCTACAGTCAACTCCATTCTGGATGAAAAAGAGGTATAATAATTCTGCTGTTCAAACAAATTTAAAATAGGTTATTTAGAGAAAGTAGAGCTACTCCACTTTCCCCAAATCCTAGAAAATACAGGGTAACTTTTATTGAGTATCCTTTGTTGATTTAGTGGCATTTCAGGCCTACTTTGGGTGGCGGGGTGTATTTTAGACAACTTTCTCATAAACTTTTAAAATATTTTCTCAATAATCTTGTTTTTCAAAATGACCTTTGATAATTCAAAACCATTTGAAATGCTTACTCTAGGATGCTTGAAGAAATAAAAGTGGGCACAGACACAGTTGTTAAATAAGTGGAGCTCTGAGAGCCTGTCTTATATTGAACGACAGTTGCGAGCTTCAAAGGAAAATTCCAAGGCAAATACTAACTTTGAAATCATAGTAGACACTGAGGAATACAATTTATACCAATAAAACAATCAGTAGTTTAAGCAAATTACTAAAGCCTCTGAATCACTGGGCAATATTAACATTTTCAGAATTTACATGGGCTGGTATAATCCATTAGACTTGAGCTACAAAGTGATTTAAGAAGCTTTAGGACAAAGATAACAAGAAAGTAAACCAACTGTACTAATCATCAGGAAGAGTAACTCAAAGCTTGGAATCACTTTCTGCAAGAAGTTTAGGATTTTCACTGAATTCTAAAAGAGCTAACACCCATCACTTCACATATGAACTTTCTATACTCCAAATTAATAATTAATTACTATGATTAGGAATAAGTACCTGAAATGCATAATAAGTTTTATCTTACTAATCCACTGCTCAACACCCACTAAGAGCTTCCCATTTCACTCAGAGTAAAAGCCAATGTCTTTTATGGTTGCCTGTTGGGTCCTTCTATCATCTACATACATCCCCACCACTGTGAACTCATATTTTACTTCTCTCTTTCTCACTTTCTGTCACCGTTCTTTCTTGAGGGTTAAAGTGTGCTGCAACCTCAGAGCCTTTGTGCTGGCTATTCCTCTTTTTATTTTACTTCCTTCATGGAGGACTCTGTTCAAATGTCCCCTATTCAATACTTTCTCTAACCATCCAACTTAAAAATAATACCCACCAGCATCACCTCTTCTTTTCCTTTGTCCTGGCTTTACTCATTTCCACAGCACTATACAAAAGCAGAAATAGTACCTGCTATATAGTAAATACCTACCTATCCATCTATCTATCCACCAATTTTTTTCTGTACTATCTGCCTTCCCACATTAGAACTTAAGTTCTATAAGGAAAGGGGACTTTTGTTTTCATCACTATTATCTCCAGCACCCACAAAATGCCTGACTCATAAGGCACTCAAAACATTTGTTCACTGAGTAAATAATTATTAAACCTTTTTTTTTTTTTTTTTTTTTTTGAGACAGAGTCTCGCTCTGTCGCCCAGGCTGGAGTGCAGTGGCCGGATCTCAGCTCACTGCAAGCTCCGCCTCCCGGGTTCAGGCCATTCTCCTGCCTCAGCCTCCTGAGTAGCTGGGACTACAGGCGCCCGCCACCGCGCCCGGCTAATTTTTTGTATTTTTAGTAGAGACGGGGTTTCACTGTGGTCTCGATCTCCCGACCTTGTGATCCGCCCGCCTCGGCCTCCCAAAGGTGCTCGGATTACAGGCGTGAGCCACCGCGCCCGGCCTATTAAACCTTTTTAAAGACAATCATGTACTATGCATGCTCTTCACCAAAAGAGAACTTCAAGCCAGGTCACAAACACAACATCAATTACTTTAAAGACATTTTTTAAAGTTGTACTCCGTATTGAACAAGTCACTTGTAGTACTTTTGAAACTGGTAGGACATAAATCCTAATATCTTAACACTTATTTGTGAATTATCTACTAAGTCATAAAAAACCATTTTTTCCTCTTCATCAAATTTCTTGTTATTTTCAGCATAGGATGTAAAAAAAAAAAAAACTGTGTGACTAAAAGATTAACACTTTGAAAACAATTATCATTTGTTAGTATTTCTGGTTCCATATTTTCTATACAGCAGCTGAGAAATCACATTTGTAACTTTAAAGATGAAAATGTTTCAGGGACTGCAAAATTTGATGAAAAGCTCCTTAGTAACGTACGTTAACAAAATCAACACAAAATGGGCAACACTGGCGAGTGTCATCATATATGCAGCAAGTAATTCATAAAGTTTTATGGATGTACGCTAAATAATTTAAATCGACTTGGCTAGTCAATCATATATATCTTTACTGCAAAGGATGAAAAAGACTATTCCTCAGTCCACATGACAATATATACTTTTTGTTACTTGAATTATAATACATATTTTGTTTTGGCTACATTTAATCCCTCATTCCCGTTCATGCTACCACCTGTGTGATATGGGCTTACTCCATAATAACTAAATTTTAAACTGGTTGTTAAATCTCAGTGACTCTTTTGCCATTTTTATATCTTTATACTCTGTTGGTCACTAGCTCTCTTTTCAACTCTCTCCTGTCCCTTAATTTTCCTGGTACATTCCTCAGTGCATCCCTCAGGCAGCACTATTACTATGCTCCATCGCTAGCTCCTCCCTTCTTTGTTGTTTCTTTGAAAGTCAGGGTTTCAACTACCACATAGAAGCTAACGATTCCCCATACTATTATCTCCAGTCAGACTCCTCTACTGAGCCTATTAATTTCAAGAAGCTGTCCCAAAGTCACACCAAACTTCATTATTTTAACATCCAAACTTCTACTTCCCCACAACATGAACACATACGTGAGGCCCAAATTTGTTCTTAGATCCTCCTATTATTTTCTCTATTTCAGTGAATGGAACCATATTCTAGCCAGTTGCAGATGTAAGAAACCCAGATGGCTCTTCTTCCTTCTTTTCCTCAACAATTTAGTCAAAAAGCTATTAGATGGAGCCAAGCAAGCTAGGTGTATATGTGGGAGGCAGGTAGTCCAAAATTCGGGAGTTGAAGCAGAATGAAAAGAGCCTTCCTGTAGTGAGGGATGGCAGGGAGGAACAGAGGCAGACCAACAGGGGTGCAAGGGGTGGCAAAGCTTGACTCTAAGAAGCATGAGGAATAATCCACATAATAAAGAAGTCCCCATAGGTCAAAGGCAGAACAGAGTGACAACATCCCCATGGGTGGGTAACACAGTAAAGAGTGTTCACATGAGGGAAGGATGTCAAAGGCTGAAGGAAAGAGGAGGGTATAGTGGCCACAGCGGTACCCTACTCAGATGTCCCTTCAACCTAACCTGCTATGAGGAACAGAACTGCTTGACTCTAGCTATCGCACCTTGGAATCCATGGCAACCACCCCTGGCCTTGCTGCCTCTGGGCTTCTCCCAGCAAGCTACTGAGCAGGGTAGAAGTACTAGAATGAGGATTGCTCCAACAGACAATGTGGGAGGGTAGTAGGGTGGGGTGGGAGATTCCCTGCACATCACATCTTGTCTTGACATCTGTGTCTCAGAGGACCCAAACTAACACAAAAAACATCTGTGTAAAAGTACTGATATCAAAAGCTCTTGGGGCAAAATGTTTTAACATCTGAAAGATGTTATAGAATAGTTAACTTCATTAAACAAAGGTCATTTCACTCATTAAAAAACTCACACACACACACACACACACACACACACACAATCCACTTAGCAGTGGAAAACTTCTCAATAGGGTATCTGAACTGAAACGGCCCCTTTAAAGAAAACAGCAGGCTAGATTCTGTTGAATACCTGAAACATTAATAGCTATAGAAACTAGCCTACGTAGTACTTATGTTTCAGTCTCTGTAAGGTGTGAAAAAAAATGGTTGGGTTTTTTTTTTTATTTCAAAGGACAACATTCTTAGATTTAAAAGAAAATGAGCTTTTGAAAACATGTTACAAAAGAAAATCTTGAAATGTTTCTATTGCTGTTTGGGCTTGAGAGTGAGGAAGGATATCAGCAAGTCTCAAGTCTTATTGGAAATCACCTAGAGGAGCTGCAGAACAAAACTGAACACATTTTCCTTCACTTGAACACAAGTGTAAAACTGGAAAAGGGATCCTGTGTAAAACTGGAAAAGGGATCCTGTTTCTGAATGTTCTGACTGTGAAAATTTGACTTGAGAAAAGAGTTTTTCGAAAAAGATCTGCAGTTTTACCATACATTAAAGATGAGTTTTACTAATCTTTCCCAGATAAGATGTAGATTTCTATGAAGAAAAGATTATCATGCTACTCATAGAAAAAGAGTGAACATTATGCTGCAGCAATTTCTCACACATATGAACAATCTTTTTTATTCAA